>NC_047107.1:1491058-1721058 GCF_902500255.1 Thalassophryne amazonica | reverse complement strand
CTGCCTGTGGCCTTTCTGTGTGCAGTTTGCATGTTCTCTCTGTGTTTGTGTGGGTTTCGTCCCACATCCAAAGACATGCAAGTTAGGTGGATTGGAATCTTTAAATTGTCCATAGGTGTGCAAGTGGGTGTGAATGTGTTTGTTTGTCTGTTTGCGGCCCTGCGACAGACTGGCATCCTGTTCTGGGTGTACCCCACCTTGCACTCTATTACTGCTGGGAAAGGCTCCAGCCTCCCGCGACCCTTGCTTGGACTAAGAGGTTGAAGATGAGTGTGTGTTTCAGAAAAGGGACTTACATTTTGGAGTTCCACTGCTGCTAAAGTCCAAATTGTGACATGTAGTCCAGTGATGCTGTTCACTGGCTTCAGATGTCCTAAGAAAAAAAAAAAAAGGAAAAAAAAAAGACTTTTTGTAGTTCCTCAGTCCAGCCAAAAATCAATCAATCAACTTCAATCAACTTTTTTCTTGTATAGCGCCAAATCACAACAAACAGTTGCCCCAAGGCGCTCCACATTGCAAGGCAAGGCCATACAATAATTATGAAACACAGTCTACGTCTAAAGCAACATAACCAAGGGATGGTCCAGGGTCACCCGATCCAGCCCTAACTATAAGCCTTAGCGAAAAGGAAAGTTTTAAGCCTAATCTTAAAAGTAGAGAGGGTATCTGTCTCCCTGATCTGAATTGGGAGCTGGTTCCACAGGAGAGGAGCCTGAAAGCTGAAGGCTCTGCCTCCCATTCTACTCTTACAAACCCTAGGAACTACAAGTAAGCCCGCAGTCTGAGAGCGAAGCGCTCTAATGGGGTAATATGGTACTATGAGGTCCCTAAGATAAGATGGGACCTGATTATTCAAAACCTTATAAGTAAGAAGAAGAATTTTAAATTCTATTCTAGCATTAACAGGAAGCCAATGAGAGAGGCCAATATGGGTGAGATATGCTCTCTCCTGCTAGTCCCCGTCAGTACTCTAGCTGCAGCATTCTGAACCAACTGAAGGCTTTTTAGGGAACTTTTAGGACAACCTGATAATAATGAATTACAATAGTCCAGCCTAGAGGAAAGAAATGCATGAATTAGTTTTTCAGCATCACTCTGAGACAAGACCTTTCTGATTTTAGAGATATTGCGTAAATGCAAAAAGGCAGTCCTACATATTTGTTTAATATGCGCTTTGAATGACATATCCTGATCAAAAATAACTCCAAGATTTCTCACAGTATTACTAGAGATCAGGGAAATGCCATCCAGAGTAACGATCTGGTTAGACACCATGCTTCTAAGATTTGTGGGGCCAAGTACAATAACTTCAGTTTTATCTGAAATCACATCAGCATTTTATCTGAAAAGCTCTTCTTGCATCCAAAGGGCTTACAGCGAAGTGAATTTTGTGTGTGTGTGTGTGTTGCAAGAATTAGCAGCGTCAGTTAGCTCAATACAATCATCGTGTTGTTGTCCCCCACGCACATGCGCACACACATGCAACCGGTCAGCGCTTGTGCGTGCGTGTACTACTAAAAAAAGACTGTGTACGTCCTCAGTGCAGAAAAAAAAAAATCATGCCAGAAATGAGTCCAGCTTTTCATTCCAACTTCTGCTAACAGCCTCCAGACAGCACAGTGGATTTGTTGTGTGTGTGTGTGTGTGTGTGTGTGTGTGTGTGTGTGTGTGTGTGTGTGTGTGTGTGTGTGTGTTACAAGAATTAGCAGCATCAGTTAGCTCAATCAAATTATGCCTTGGTAGAGTTGTTGAACCAGTGGATTTGTCTTGTCTGTGCATGCATGCACACGCACATGTGTGGGTGCGCGAGCATTTGTGTGCACAAGGATGTGTGCGCGTACATGTGCGTGTGTGCACGAAGACGTGTGTGTGTGTGTGTGTGGTGTGTGTGTGTATGTGTATGTGTGTGTATGTGTGCGTGTGTGTGTACAGAGTGCAATGGTACCAAATGTATGGATCAAAGTTTCACTCTAAATGGAACCAAACTGCACTCTCAATGCAATGTAATTCAAATGGGGTGAATTAATCCATGTCATGTGACATACAAAGCACCAATCAAATGACAAGGATCCACTCAGCCATTATATAAATTACACTATTTTATGAGACAAAGAGTTTGATGAACCCATTTCTAACACAAAAATTATCAATAATGATGCACTTTCAATGAAGATGCAATGCATTTTTTAGATGTAGAGCCATAATATTTCTACATATAGTGTTCTTGACAAATATCTTACACATATTCTGAAAGCTGAGGTTGTTGTGAACATTTTGATATACAACACAAAAACATTATATGTAAAATAAAAGGCCATGGCTACAGGTACGGACCTGTATCTACAGAGACCATTCTAAACATATGGAGGGTGTCTTACTGACCAATTAGAATGCGCAAATATGTCCGTACCCGTACCATATACGGCTAAAGGTCCGGTGTCACGTACAATTCTTTCCGCCTCGCTTAGCAAACAGCGCTTGGAACTTGAGGTGGATGGATGATCCAAGAACATCCACTCAGTGAACCTTGGTCCATACCTTTAGCAGTCCCTCAGAAGATACGGATGTACGTACCCGTAGCCACTTTGAAAATAAAAAGTTCCTTAAAATGGGAATTACTGAAAGTGTGGTAAAATCTACAAAATCCCTGTGTACCTCAGAGGGTTAAAGGTGACTGTGAGTGTGGCTGTGGTGTCAGCGGCTGTTCGGCTGAGTAATGTTGGCTATTGGAGGGGAAACCTAACAGGACGTCACAGCTGCTTGTTGTTTGGTTGAAGCTCAGAAGGAAGCAGATGCAGTAAATGTTCCAGAGCATCAAAATGCTTTTCTGTTGTGCTGCCATCACTTTGATTATCCTGCCGCTCATGGGTGGGGCCTGCTAACCCTCAGGGAGTTACTGGGAGTTAATGTCATCATCAGATGTGGAGCTAAGCTCTAAAAGACAAACGAGGGACATGAGGGTCCAGCACATCAGAAAACTAAATTCTGACAACAGGGTGAGGAAGTCCTGTGGAGGTCATGACTGACTTCTGAGATCAGTCATCTTTTTACAAAGAAAAAAGAAACCATGTTTAAAGCAGAAAACACAATGTGGTGCTGTTGGGTTGTTTTAGAGGAACTCTCCAAGATTCTGAAGACCAGGACACACACCATCAGGACTCAGGACACAGGAAAAACACTGTAGTTAGAATTTTTGGGGAAGGGGGGGGAGGAATCAAAGTTTTCAGTTTTTTTCCAAATGTACTGAAGTCTGTATTTTTAATCCAGTGATGATAATGATTAGCATTTAATATACTTATTGATCTTTGAGATTTATATGCAGATGGGTTTTTCAGGGTGTGTCTTCATCCAAAAAAATGAGCATGAACACTTGGTCCATGCATGTGTGTGGCAGGTGTGATTTTTAAAGGAGAACGCTGTGTAAACATGGCTTCATGACTCTGCTGAAAGGAACGTGCACATTCCCTTCAGCAGAGTCATGATTCTGCACAGATTTGAAATCAGACCCCTCATCTTCAGGGTCCTGGTGCTGCCTCTCGTACTGTGTGGTTCGAAGACTTGGATGGGATGTCTTTGGTACCAGGTCTCTTTGGAGAATCCACTGCAGTGACTTTCTGTCAAATGAACAGTAACTTAGTGAGAGAACATCGGAGACCACATGCTGTCCATCTGGCAGGGTTCTGTGGACGTGATCCGGAGGGAATTTGGATGAATGCGGAGGCACAAATGGTAGCTGCAGCTTCAGGGTCGGTCTGTCTCATCTGCCATCATCTGTCACGCTCTAAACGCCTCTTCACTTTCTGCACAAGCTTATTACTCACCGTGGCAACCAAGTCTTATCACTACAATTTTTAACCGAACGTTAACAACAAGAAATGTGCCTGTGTGTGTGTGTGTGTGTGTGTGTGTGCATCTGCGTGCATGTGTGTGCACCAGTATGTGTGTGCCTGTGTGTGTGTCTGTGCATGTGTGTGTGTGCGCATCTATATGTGTGTGTCTGTGTGTGACGGTGTGCGTGCATGTCCATGTGTCTATGTGCCTGTGTGCATGTGCATGTGTGTGTGTGTGTGTGTATGTCTGTGTGTGTGTGCGTGTGCATGTGTGTGTGTGTGTATGTCTGTGTGTGTGTGCATGTGCATGTGTGTGTGTGTGTGTGTATGTCTGTGTGTGTGTGCGTGTGCATGCGTGTTTGTGCCTGTGTGTGTGACAGTGTGCGTGCATGTCTGTGTGTGTGTGTGTGTGTGTGTGTGTGTGTGTGTGAACCTCTCAATCAATCAATCAAGTGTTATTTCTATAGTACTTTACAACAGTTTTCACTGAACCAAAGTGCTTTCCAATAGCACCAGCTAAAGATAAAATAAAAAGAACAGTACGAAAAACACAATAAAACACAATAAGAGCATCCAAAATAGAATAAAAATAGACAAAAAAGTGTCAAAGCAATTTTGTGCAAAAAGCTGCCCTGAACAAGTATGTTTTTAACTTAGCTTTAAACAGAGGCAGGCTATTAATGGACCTCAGTTCAGGAGGTAATGCATTCCACAACTTAGGACCTGCTACTGCAAAAGAACAGTCACCCCATTGTTTGGACCTGGACCTGGGAACCTCCAGAAAGTTTTGGTCAGCAGACCGAAGTGCTCTGACAGGGTTGTGTGTTTTTAACAGGTCACATAAATAAGAAGGTGCAATGCCATTTACAGCTTTAAAAACAAATATTAACAGTTTAAAATAAACTCTAAAATGGACTGGAAGCCAGTGCAGGGAGTAAAGTACAGGAGTGATGTGGCTGTGCTTCCTGGTGTTGGTCAACAGGCGAGCAGCAGCATTCTGGACCAGCTGGAGTCGGTTTAGAGAGCCTTGAGTGATACCAACATAAAGTGCATTGCAATAGTCAATCCGGGAGCTGATAAAAGCATGCATAGCCTTTTCAAGATCCTTTTGGCTTAGAAAGGGTTTGACTTTTGCCAGGAGTCTCAGCTGGAAAAAACTGGCTCTTACCACATTGTCAATTTGTTTCTCAAATTTTAAACAGTCGTCAAAGAGCACACCAAGGTTCCTTACCACAGCCCTACGATAAGGAGCCAGGGAGCCAAGATCTGGATCAGAGTTAGTTTTAGCTCCAAACAGAATACACTGATAAAAGCTCTGATAAAAGCTTTTTACTGACACTCCAAAGACATTGTCCCTGGACCTGGACGTGACTTTGTTGAGATGGTCCCTTTCTTTCTATTTGAGATGTGAGTGCTGAAAGCTGCTAAATGGTGAAGCACGTGTTCCTGACAGATACCACTGAAGCCTAGCACTGTTTTTTCTGCCCTCCCAGGAGGCTGAGGTCAGCAGCAACGCAGCGCAGTGCCAAGTGCATGAAGCAGAGGTGAAGAGGAAGAATCAAACATGTCAGACTTTGGTAAGTGCTCCAACAATAAGCTGAAGGCCAACATTGATTTGAGTGCTGGCCTGCTATAATCACACCTGAGGCCTCAAGAGCAAACAAATGCACACACAGACATGAGGAATGGTCAGGATGGCGGTCAGGACGGCAGTCAGGATGGTGGTTAAGACGGCTGTCAGGATATCAGTCAGGATGGCTGTTGGGATAGTGGCCAGGACAATGGTCAGGATGGCAGTTAGGACAGGGAGGAGAAAATAATGCAAGCAGCACAGCACATGTCCAGTGTTTTCTTCACTTGCATCTCCATCTTTTATTTATTTAAAGATGTACAGTGAAAAGATGCGGGGGGTGGGGGGGGCCTTAATTAGAAAGAGTGGTGTCAACTCTGAACACGGCGCCATTTTGGTTCCAACTGTGCTGAACTACTGAATGAACCTGCAGCTGCACAGCTGTAACTCTGTGTCATGCAATGAGGTGCATGGCAGTTTTAAAGTTCTCCATCTCTGGATTTTGCTTAATTCTGGACTACTTTGACCCTCAACAAGTTTTTCTTTCTACAATCATCACCCCTCCAAATCAAAGGTAAACTGAACAATTTCCTCTTCTACCAACTTCATGCTGAAAATGTGCAGACTTTTCTGATCCGTTTGTAATCAGCACTCGCACCGTAAAAACTATTAAAATATGATCAGAGACGAAGGATTGAAAGCAGAAAAGTGTCAAATCACAGCCTTTTGTGTCTGATTTAACAGGTGCACATCAGGCTGCAGGTCCGAGTCTGAACACGGTGTAAAAAATAAACAGTCCACAGTTTAAAGCACCAAATCACAACAAAGATGCCTTATAGTGGGACAGATTACTGAAACCATCGTTCCCTTTGTGGTACAAACACCAACTTTGGCACACAAGTGCTTCAGAACCTGCTCCCTCAGAAAAGTATGCGATCCACTTGAAAAAACAAAATAGCCACCAATATTTTTCAAGATGGCCACGATTTGAAGTGGTTTTAAACAGGATATGAATGATATTTTGTTTTATTAGTCTTATTTTGATGGTCTATACATCGAAATATAAATAAGCAACCTGCTGTTGATGTCCAGCTTTGAGTGGTTCTTTTCATCATCACATGTGCAGGCACACAACTGGGTACACTTCAGGCTAAAGCGACAACATTTGCATCATCCTCGGCATTCAGTCAAGAACTCAAAACCCATCTGTTTAAGTTAGCTTTTAATGTATAGCCCTGATTTTTAATGTGTTTTTTTCTTAGCGTTTTTCTCCTTTTCTTTTGGTTTGTAAAATGTCTTTGAGTGTCCAGAAAAGCGCTATACAAATAAAATGTATTATTATTAAAATGTATTATTAATGTCCATTCGCTGATACTTTGATGAGTATGTCTGAATCTTTAGAACTACATCTCGGACAGTGTATTCCTCAAAGCTCTTTGATGTCTTTGGAGACAATGAGCACATAAGAGAGGAACCATCAACTATAATAGCATCACATTCTGGTTGTTTGGCAGGAGGACGAATGGTAGCTTCCAGAATTTTTGCAAGCTGAGACTTTTGACCAGAGTGGAGTTTCCCTGTGTCACTCAGTGCTGTAGGGAAAGACTGATTCTCATGCTTATAAAGAACTCAAGCAGGTCACACTCTTGTGATTGGCAGGATATAAAGAGCTGCTTGAACAGACAACAGTCATCTTTGAGTACCTGCTTCTTCATGTCACTGGAAGCTACAGTTGCCTCTTGGCAAAAGAAGTCAACTTTGTTCTTTTTGACGAGCGAAGCCTCATCACCCAGACCATTGAAAAAGACTATGAAGGCAACTTGACCTTTGTCAAAGTGAGTTCTTACAAGTTCAGCAGCACTGGGATGTGCAATAGTTTTTGTGTCCAATGTGAGCAGATCTTTAGACTCTTCCAGGAAAGGATTGCCCAGATCCTTCTTCACACCAAACATCTTCTGGACTTCATCACTGAAGGACTTCTGAGCGTGAGTGGTCTGGTCATTATTCAGCCTGATATCTTCATTTACTCCTTTGACCTGAGATGCCAACTCATACTGATTCACTCACTGGCTAATTTCTAGTCCAGACACCATCCACTGCCTCAATGCAGATGGATCCTCAGTAACTCCAATGTCACCACCATCACCTTTAACAACTGCATTGACCTGCTCATGAGCTTGGTCAATGGCTAAGCCTGAGAACTCCCTGTGAGTCTTGTGGACCACAAACATTCCCAGGTGAAACTCATTGAACACCTGAGGATGAGTTAGCTCGAAAGAAACCATGTCTGTGAGGTGGATGGGAAGCCATAGGGGACCATAGTTCACATTGTTGTTTGCAAAGAAGAAAGGAATTAGAGCAAACAGGACTTGACAGTACAAGTTGAAGTTAGCCTCTCTGAAAGATCTGATCAACGAGAAAACCACTAATTCCATTGACAATACAAGCTCCCAGAATTGAAACTGAGGACTCTCCTTCCTGCGTGTCTCCACCAGTTATTGAAATTCAGGGCTCCTTCATTATCCTCTGCACAGTACTCATATACTTCCTTTCGGAGCATGTAGAGACAACATGCTGTAACTTGGTGCATGTGGAATGTTCTTGTGATACTTGAGGCAGAAAGAAAGGTGTCAGCTCTTCCAGAAGAAGTCACCCCAGCCTTCACAAGAGCAGCTGTCCACCCACTACTCTGAAGCAGGGTCCCAAGTGATATGAATGCAGCCATCTCTATGTGGAGACTGCCAAACATTACAACAAATTTGTTCTCACCATACAGGTCAGGCCAGTGCCACTGGACTTGTTTGGCAAGAACATAAATCGGCTGGTCTGCAGTTATCACAGGAGCCTGGTCTGAATTGAGGTGTGCAATAGCATCCCTGATTTTCTTCAAGGAATGCCTCACTGTGGCAACAGAATGGGCCTCATCACGAAGAAGGGGCAAGAGTGTGGTAATGCTCACTTCAAATTCAAGACCTCGCTTCTTCTCTGCATGGTGGGCTGACCAAGTGATGTTAACATCATCTACTTCTTTTGTGAGGATAACCTTCTCCAGGCATTCATATTCATTTGTCAGAGGAAGACTTGACAGAGGTGCATACGTGACATTGCCCTTGTGAGGAGATGGATTATTTTTTGGGAAGAAAGCAGGATGGACATAAGTGTAGGAATGAGGAAGTTCCGGGACTTTCTTTACACTGCTGTTCTTAATTAGAATCGGTTCTCAAACTTCCCCTTGATTTTCTGATGTCCTATGCTGGAAGATGGAGATGCTGGTTCCATGAAATGATGAGGTTGCAGTTGTAGATGAAGGATTCTGGTCGATGTTATCCATTGCACTTGTGCAGAAGAGGAACTTCTTCAGTTTGGGGGACAAACCAAACCTTCTTCAATGTATCTGTTTACAACTGCATCTTCCAACTGAGCTGATAGGTCAAGTACTTGATCATATGGAATACTAAGACTGTGGTCATGAAGCATTTCCAAGAGGTGTCACTTTCTGGTCTTAGCATAAACAGACATCCCTATGGAGACCGGGAATGGGGTTTCTCTGTCTCTGGAATGCCTTTGAGTGGGAGCACCTTCTTTGTACTTGGCAAAGCAGTTGTACTGAAGGAGCTGAGCCATTAACAGGTCAGTTGTAGTCACTCCAAAACTCAGCTGAGATTTGATGTCTGCCCCATGCTCAATCATACAACCTGAAGCAAAGCTGGAGGCAAGGAATTATACAATGAACTCTCATCAAGATTGCCCTCAATCTTAGACTTGTGTTCGACCATGTGCCTACGCAATATCTTAGCAGTTTTGGTGAGAATTAAACTCACCGGAGGTCATGGGCCAAGCCCGCGATCTGCCAGAGGCCACAAGCTGAGCCCACGATTCATGACCATAAGCCGGACCCTCTGCAGTCTCAGAGGCCGCCACCAGCATTGACAGTCGGCTTGGCATTCCTGTGGGGAAGCTGGGACAATACAGGCTAAGCTAAGCTAGTTTAGCCTTGGTAAGCTAGCTTTCAGTGTTTGAATATACAGTCAGGTGATTCGTTATCTGCATAGTATGGGTCAGACCCCATCCACCTATTCAGCAAGTAACTCCAGACCACCTTCTTGCTGATGCCTGGTCTCAGCAGTAGTACCTCAGACAGAGAGAGAAAAAGCACAAAGTCAGCCAGGTGGAATTACCAACACCTCAGGCATTAGTTTAGATAGCAGTAAATCAACAGAGAAGCAGAGAGGCTACTAATGCTAGTCATATAAGCTTGGGACTCCGATGAGGGTGGTCGCATCTCCTCCACTCCCCCTTATCTCTGTTTTCTGCTTTAACCTTCAAGTCCCTACTTCACCAGACTGTGAATTCCTCAAATTATATTGGATTCTGGATCTACTAGACTACTATTGGATTAACCATGGAATTGATCAGCTGGTCTCTGAACGCTATTGACACCATTTTTTCTACAAGAAGGTCAGGACTGGGGGATCCTGCCCAGATGGAACATATCCTGCAGGCTATGTTCTCGACTCCTGGAGTTCCTGGCATGTGGCATGCTTGCTGCCTTTCTCTGTTGAGGACATCAAGGATTTATTCAGTTTTGGTCTTATGGTAGCAGGGCTGGTACTTTTTGGCTTATGTGCTGCCCTGATCTACTGGAAAATTGGCAAGATGGCGGCATCAAGAACCACGGCCCCTCGCTTGTCCATCATGATTAACGAGGTTGGCAAGGCAGTGCATTCTCAGACTGCGTTGACTCTTGAACTCAGATGCAAATTGGATGACATCTTGGGCAGATGTGTGCCTTGCAGTTGAAGTTGAAGATTTCAGAGGCCGGTGAATATTCTTAATTCATAATTGGGAATATTCTTAATTCATAACTGGGATTTGGTTGTTCAAGTGGAACTGTTAAAAAGTGTTTTTCACTGTTCAAACCATAAAATTACAGGCTTATCAAGCCTGAAGGTCAAATTGCCCAACTGTTTTCATCCAGAGGAATTTATTCGGCCTGGGGATCATTTGGCTGTTTCTTATCTCAACTCACAGAGACAATAAACTGCTTTTCACAGGACTGAAGCATGCTCCATTGTGCAAAGACAATCTGCACCCTCTTGGCCCTTTGTAGAACATGTTGAATACTGGTTTAGAATAGCATTGCACCACACTAGGTGGAATACTTCTAATTTTGAACTACACCATTTTAGCTTTAGACCATTTATGTAACAGTGAGCATAGGTTTGCCTATTTCACTCTTTAACTTCTTACAGAAGTGTTTTATCCTTTTCTTTTTGTTATTGTTGTTTTTGCACCAACTCCTTTAGTTGCCTGTATGTATTTATGCTGGCATTAAGTCGTTGAGTGACCTGTGTTTTGTCCACAGTTTATGATGGCATTAACTCATATAGCGACCTGTATTTTGTCCCTATTTATGCTGGCATTAACTCGTTTAGCTACCTGTATTTTGTCCACAGTTTATGCTGGCATTAACTCATATAGCAACCTGCATTTTGTCCACTATTTATGCTGGCATAAAGGTCGCTATACGAGGTCTGTTAGAAAAGTATCTGACCTTTTTATTTTTTGCAAAAACCTAATGGATTTGAATCACGTGTGCTTGCATGAGCCAACCTTGCACCTTCGTGAGCGTGCATGAATTTTTACACGCCTGTCGATTGTGTCATTTGCTGGTAAGCAGCCTTTGTGTGAGGACGGGTGTAGTCTCTCGTTGGATTTTCATTTCAAGGAAAATGGCGGAACGACTGGAGCAGCACGACTGCATCAAATTTTGCCAGAAACTGGGTGACAGCCAGATGGAAACCATTCGGAAGATTCAGACGGCTTTCGGTGACGATGCTATGGGCATCACACAGATTAAGGAGCAGTACAACTGGTTTAAAGATGTCCACACATTGGTGGAGAGCGAGCGACGCTCTGGTCGGCCATCAACATGCTGAAATGATGAGATCATTTCCAAAGTGAACACTGTGGTGATGCGGGACCGTCGTGTGACTATCTGAGAAATTGCGGAAGAGGAGGACATCAGCACTTTTTTGGCACATTCCCCTGTGACAGAAAATGTGGCCATGAAAAGAGTGGCGGTGAAATTCGTGCACTTTATATGCTGACATTAACTCTTGAGCTGCCGGTATTTTGTGCACTCTATATGCTGGCATTAACTAAATTCTATCTTTATTCTATGAGTCAAACTTTATGGCTGGTCTGTCTGTCTGTCTGTCTGTAGATAGTATCTTCTTTGTAACACTCATACTTTATGAAATGCCTGTCTGTCTGTCTGTCTGTCTGTCTGTAGATAGTAACTTCTTTGTAACACTCATACTTTATAAATGGCCTGTCTGTCTGTAGATTGTATCTTCTTTGTAACAGTCATACTTTATGAATGGCCTGTCTGTCTGTCTGTCTCTCTGCCTGTCTGTAGATTGTATCTTCTTTGTAACAGTCATACTTTATGAATGGCTGGTCTGTCTGTCTGTCTGTCTGTAGATTGTATCTTCTTTGTAACAGTCATACTTTATGAATGGCTGGTCTGTCTGTCTCTCTGTCTGTCTGTAGATTGTATCTTCTTTGTAACAGTCATACTTTATGAATGGCTGGTCTGTCTGTCTGTCTCTCTGCCTGTCTGTAGATTGTATCTTCTTTGTAACAGTCATCCTTTATAAATGGCCTGTCTGTCTGTAGATTGTATCTTCTTTGTAACAGTCATACTTTATGAATGGCCTGTCTGTCTGTCTGTCTCTCTGCCTGTCTGTAGATTGTATCTTCTTTGTAACAGTCATACTTTATGAATGGCTGGTCTGTCTTTCTGTCTGTCTGTAGATTGTATCTTCTTTGTAACAGTCATATTTTATGAATGGCTGGTCTGTCTGTCTCTCTGTCTGTCTGTAGATTGTATCTTCTTTGTAACAGTCATACTTTATGAATGGCTGGTCTGTCTGTCTGTCTGTCTGTAGATTGTATCTTCTTTGTAACAGTCATACTTTATGAAATGCCTGTCTGTCTGTCTGTCTGTCTGTCTGTAGATTGTATCTTCTTTGTAACAGTCATACTTTATGAAATGCCTGTCTGTCTGTCTGTCTGTCTGTCTGTCTGTCTGTAGATTGTATCTTCTTTGTAACAGTCATACTTTATGAATGGCCTGTCTGTCTGTCTGTCTCTCTGCCTGTCTGTAGATTGTATCTTCTTTGTAACAGTCATACTTTATGAAATGCCTGTCTGTCTGTCTGTCTGTCTGTCTGTAGATTGTATCTTCTTTGTAACAGTCATACTTTATGAATGGCCTGTCTGTCTGTCTGTCTCTCTGCCTGTCTGTAGATTGTATCTTCTTTGTAACAGTCATACTTTATGAATGGCTGGTCTGTCTGTCTGTCTGTCTGTAGATTGTATCTTCTTTGTAACAGTCATACTTTATGAATGGCTGGTCTGTCTGTCTTTCTGTCTGTCTGTAGATTATATCTTCTTTGTAACAGTCATACTTTATGAAATGCCTGTCTGTCTGTCTGTCTGTAGATTGTATCTTCTTTGTAACAGTCATACTTTATGAATGGCCTGTCTGTCTGTCTGTCTCTCTGCCTGTCTGTAGATTGTATCTTCTTTGTAACAGTCATACTTTATGAAATGCCTGTCTGTCTGTCTGTCTGTCTGTCTGTCTGTAGATTGTATCTTCTTTGTAACAGTCATACTTTATGAAATGCCTGTCTGTCTGTCTGTCTGTAGATTGTATCTTCTTTGTAACAGTCATACTTTATGAATGGCCTGTCTGTCTGTCTGTCTCTCTGCCTGTCTGTAGATTGTATCTTCTTTGTAACAGTCATACTTTATGAATGGCTGGTCTGTCTGTCTGTCTGTCTGTAGATTGTATCTTCTTTGTAACAGTCATACTTTATGAATGGCTGGTCTGTCTGTCTTTCTGTCTGTCTGTAGATTATATCTTCTTTGTAACAGTCATACTTTATGAAATGCCTGTCTGTCTGTCTGTCTGTCTGTCTGTAGATTGTATCTTCTTTGTAACAGTCATACTTTATGAATGGCCTGTCTGTCTGTCTGTCTCTCTGCCTGTCTGTAGATTGTATCTTCTTTGTAACAGTCATACTTTATGAATGGCTGGTCTGTCTGTCTGTCTGTCTGTAGATTGTATCTTCTTTGTAACAGTCATACTTTATGAATGGCTGGTCTGTCTGTCTTTCTGTCTGTCTGTAGATTATATCTTCTTTGTAACAGTCATACTTTATGAAATGCCTGTCTGTCTGTCTGTCTGTCTGTCTGTAGATTGTATCTTCTTTGTAACAGTCATACTTTATGAATGGCCTGTCTGTCTGTCTGTCTCTCTGCCTGTCTGTAGATTGTATCTTCTTTGTAACAGTCATACTTTATGAAATGCCTGTCTGTCTGTCTGTCTGTCTGTCTGTAGATTGTATCTTCTTTGTAACAGTCATACTTTATGAAATGCCTGTCTGTCTGTCTGTCTGTAGATTGTATCTTCTTTGTAACAGTCATACTTTATGAATGGCCTGTCTGTCTGTCTGTCTCTCTGCCTGTCTGTAGATTGTATCTTCTTTGTAACAGTCATACTTTATGAAATGCCTGTCTGTCTGTCTGTCTGTCTGTAGATTGTATCTTCTTTGTAACAGTCATACTTTATGAAATGCCTGTCTGTCTGTCTGTCTGTCTGTAGATTGTATCTTCTTTGTAACAGTCATACTTTATGAATGGTCTGTCTGTCTGTCTGTCTCTCTGCCTGTCTGTAGATTGTATCTTCTTTGTAACAGTCATACTTTATGAATGGCTGGTCTGTCTGTCTTTCTGTCTGTCTGTAGATTGTATCTTCTTTGTAACAGTCATACTTTATGAATGGCTGGTCTGTCTGTCTTTCTGTCTGTCTGTAGATTATATCTTCTTTGTAACAGTCATACTTTATGAAATGCCTGCCTGTCTGTCTGTCTGTCTGTCTGTCTGTAGATTGTATCTTCTTTGTAACAGTCATACTTTATGAATGGCCTGTCTGTCTGTCTGTCTCTCTGCCTGTCTGTAGATTGTATCTTCTTTGTAACAGTCATACTTTATGAATGGCTGGTCTGTCTGTCTGTCTGTCTGTAGATTGTATCTTCTTTGTAACAGTCATACTTTATGAATGGCTGGTCTGTCTGTCTTTCTGTCTGTCTGTAGATTATATCTTCTTTGTAACAGTCATACTTTATGAAATGCCTGTCTGTCTGTCTGTCTGTAGATTGTATCTTCTTTGTAACAGTCATACTTTATGAAATGCCTGTCTGTCTGTCTGTCTGTCTGTAGATTGTATCTTCTTTGTAACAGTCTTACTTTATGAAATGCCTGTCTGTCTGTCTGTCTCTCTGCCTGTCTGTAGATTGTATCTTCTTTGTAACAGTCATACTTTATGAATGGCCTGTCTGTCTGTCTGTCTGTCTGTAGATTGTATCTTCTTTGTAACAGTCATACTTTATGAAATGCCTGTCTGTTTGTCTGTCTCTCTGCCTGTCTGTATATTGTATCTTCTTTGTAACAGTCATACTTTATGAATGGCCTGTCTGTCTGTCTGTCTTTCTGTCTGTCTGTAGATTATATCTTCTTTGTAACAGTCATACTTTATGAATGGCCTGTCTGTCTGTCTGTCTTTCTGTCTGTCTGTAGATTATATCTTCTTTGTAACAGTCATACTTTATGAAATGCCTGTCTGTCTGTCTGTCTGTCTGTCTGTAGATTGTATCTTCTTTGTAACAGTCATACTTTATGAATGGCCTGTCTGTCTGTCTGTCTGTCTGTAGATTGTATCTTCTTTGTAACAGTCACACTTTATGAATGGCCTGTATGTCTGTCTGTCTGTAGATTGTGTCTTCTTTGTAACAGTCATACTTTATGAATGGCCTGTCTGTATGTCTTTCTGTCTGTAGATTATATCTTCTTTGTAACAGTCATACTTTATGAATGGCCTGTCTGTCTGTCTGTCTGTCTGTAGATTGTATCTTCTTTGTAACAGTCATACTTTATGAATGGCCTGTATGTCTTTCTGTCTGTAGATTGTATCTTCTTTGTAACAGTCATACTTTATGAATGGCCTGTCCGTCTGTCTGCAGATTGTATCTTCAGTCATGCTTTATGAATGGCTGGTCTGTCTGTCTTTCTGTCTATCTGTAGATTATATCTTCTTTGTAACAGTCATACTTTATGAATGGCCTGTATGTCTTTCTGTCTGTAGATTGTATCTTCTTTGTAACAGTCATACTTTATGAATGGCCTGTATGTCTTTCTGTCTGTAGATTGTATCTTCTTTGTAATAGTCATACTTTATGAATAGCCTGTCTGTCTGTCTGTCTGTAGAGTGTATCTTCTTTGTAATAGTCATACTTTATGAATAGCCTGTCTGTCTGCCTGTCTGTCTGTAGATTGTGTCTTCTTTGTAACAGTCATACTTTATGAATGGCCTGTCTGTCTGTCTGTCTGTAGACAGTATCTTCTTTGTAACAGTCATACTTTATGAATGGCCTGTCTGTCTGTCTTTCTGTCTGTAGATTGTATCTTCTTTGTAACACTCATACTTTATAAATGGCCTGTCTGTCTGTAGATTGTATCTTCTTTATAAAAGTCATACTTTATGAATGGCCTGCCTGTCCATCTGTCTGCAGATTGTATCTTCAGTCATGCTTTATGAATGGCTGGTCTGTCTGTCTGTCTGTCTGTCTGTCTCTCTGTACATTGTATCTTCTTTGTAACAGTCATACTTTATAAATGGCCTGTCTGTCTGTAGATTGTATCTTCTTTGTAACAGTCATACTTTATGAATGGCTGGTCTGTCTGTCTGTCTGTCTGTCTATCTGTCTCTCTGTCTGTCTGTAGATTGTATCTTCTTTGTAACAGTCATACTTTATGAATGGCTGGTCTGTCTGTCTGTCTGTCTGTAGATTGTATCTTCTTTGTAACAGTCATACTTTATGAATCAATCAATCAACTTTTTTCTTATATAGCGCCAAATCACAACAAACAGTTGCCCCAAGGCCCCAATGGCTGGTCTGTCTGTCTTTCTGTCTATTTGTAGATTATATCTTCTATGTAACAGTCATACTTTATGAATGGCCTGTCTGTCTGTCTGTCTGTCTGTCTGTAGATTGTATCTTCTTTGTAATAGTCATACTTTATGAATGGCCTGTCTGTCTGTAAATTGTATCTTCTTTGTAACAGTAATACTTTATGAATGGCCTGTCTGTCTGTCTGTCTGTCTGTCTGTAGATTGTATCTTCTTTGTAATAGTCATACTTTATGAATGGCCTGTCTGTCTGTAAATTGTATCTTCTTTGTAACAGTAATACTTTATGAAAGGTGTGTCTGTCTGTGTGTAAATGGTATCTTCTTTGTAACAGTCATACTGTTTGAATGGCCTGTCTGTCTGTCTGTAGATTGTATCTTCTTTGTAACAGTCATACTTTATGAATGGCGTGTCTGTCTGTCTGCCTGTCTGTCTGTCTGTAGATTGTATCTTCTTTGTAACAGTCAAATTTATTGAATGGTGTGTCTGTCTGTCTGTAGATTGTATCTTCTTTTTAACAGTCATACTTTATGAATTGCCTGTCTGTCTGTCTGTCTGAATGTCTTTCTGTAAATCCTGTCTTTTTTCTGTCAGTCATAGTCTATGGATGGCCTGTTTGTCTGTCTGTCTGTCTGTCGCAGTGGTGAGCACAGTTCCAATAATCCGATAACCGATAGTATCGAAGATAATGTTTTCATTATCGTATTATCTTTTTAAATAACTTTAAAAACCATTATCGGACTATTTATATTGCGATAAATTTTTGTACGATAATTTTTAGACTGATAACGTGGTAAATAAAGCTGAACAGCAACAAATATTTATGAAACTTAAAATCAGTTGAGCACCTACCTGTTAAATGTTTCGTAGCTGATGTGTAGTTCTACCCTCTGCAAAACCGAGAAGATCTGCTTTAAGAAGAAACTGCTCTATCCTCTGCAGGCAAAAGGAGAACTGCCGCCCCCCCCCGCAAAAAAAAAAAAAAACTCATTTCTTTTAACCCCATACTGATACATGGGCAATATCACCCAAGTCATCCAGAGGCATACATTTTTAACATATGGTTCAACTTTTAACCAAACTAGTTTCGGACAGGTTATTTATATTAATGTCATGTCTGAAGTTTTATGAAGTGAAAATATCAGATATATGTTTTAGTTTTAAAGTAATGCGCTAATTTAATTTATTTAAGGATTCTAGTGTGGATATATGCTGTGCCCAGCAGTGCATTATGTGTAGGATAGGGTAATGTCAGTACGTTCACGACATGACAAATGCATTTGAAACACTCTGATCAGGCTCTACGGACAACAGCATTAAACTCTAGTGCCTAAAACTCTCGTGAATATATTTTCTGGGTTAATAGACATTGTTATTGTGTCTGCGTTTATTAAAGTCCACGCATCTTAAATGTAGCAGACGCGGAATATGTGGAATTTTGTTTTGGCACGTTTTCAAGGTCTCTACTGCCATCTACTGGCCAGTAGTGTTCATTCGCTCTATTAACGTATCCCATAATCCCTTGTGTGCTAGAGAGTCGCTGCAAGCAAACAATATAGAGAGTCAACACGATGACAGTTGTAAATTAATATTATACTACAAAAATGTATTTTTTATGCTTTTCATCACATTAATAAGAGACTGCTGCATGATACGCTGAAAACTTGCTAAAACAATTCTAACAAATAATCCCTGTCTGTTATGTTTAATATGCGTGGAATTTAATAAACGCAAACCGAATTTCAGACATATTATAGTCTGGAACAAAGAGGACAAACAGTAAAGAACAATAATCAAGACGTTAAAGAGCAAACTTCACTTTCCCCCAGAACGACATGAACAGGAAGCGATTGTAGCTCACAGCAATCAATCAATCAATCAATCAATCAATTTTTTTATATAGCGCCAAATCACAACAAACAGTTGCCCCAAGGTGCTTTATATTGTAAGGCAAGGCCATACAATAATTATGTAAAACCCCAACGGTCAAAACGACCGCCTGTGAGCAAGCACTTGGCTACAGTGGGAAGGAAAAACTCCCTTTTAACAGGAAGAAACCTCCAGCAGAACCAGGCTCAGGGAGGGGCAGTCTTCTGCTGGGACTGGTTGGGGCTGAGGGAGAGAACCAGGAAAAAGACATGCTGTGGAGGGGAGCAGAGATCGATCACTAATGATTAAATGCAGAGTGGTG
The DNA here is from genome assembly GCF_902500255.1 of Thalassophryne amazonica. Lineage (NCBI taxonomy): Eukaryota > Metazoa > Chordata > Actinopteri > Batrachoidiformes > Batrachoididae > Thalassophryne > Thalassophryne amazonica. Next base: position 1,702,429 of record NC_047107.1, on the reverse strand, counting down.
CATACAGAGCAAAAAGAGAAAGAAACAGTGCATCATGGGAACCCCCCAGCAGTCTACGTCTATAGCAGCATAACTAAGGGATGGTTCAGGGTCACCTGATTCAGCCCTAACTATAAGCTTTAGCAAAAAGGAAAGTTTTAAGCCTAATCTTAAAAGTAGAGAGGGTGTCTGTCTCCCTGATCTGAATTGGGAGCTGGTTCCACAGGAGAGGAGCCTGAAAGCTGAAGGCTCTGCCTCCCATTCTACTCTTACAAACCCTAGGAACTACAAGTAGCCTGCAGTCTGAGAGCGAAGCACTCTATTGGGGTGATATGGTACTACGAGGTCCCTAAGATAAGATGGGACCTGATTATTCAAAACCTTATAAGTAAGAAGAAGAATTTTAAATTCTATTCTAGAATTAACAGGAAGCCAATGAAGAGAGGCCAATATGGGTGAGATATGCTCTCTCCTTCTAGTCCCCGTCAGTACTCTAGCTGCAGCATTTTGAATTAACTGAAGGCTTTTTAGGGAACTTTTAGGACAACCTGATAATAATGAATTACAATAGTCCAGCCTAGAGGAAATAAATGCATGAATTAGTTTTTCAGCATCACTCTGAGACAAGACCTTTCTGATTTTAGAGATATTGCGTAAATGCAAAAAAGCAGTCCTACATATTTGTTTAATATGCGCTTTGAATGACATATCCTGATCAAAAATGACTCCAAGATTTCTCACAGTATTACTAGAGGTCAGGGTAATGCCATCCAGAGTAAGGATCTGGTTAGACACCATGTTTCTAAGATTTGTGGGGCCAAGTACAATAACTTCAGTTTTATCTGAGTTTAAAAGCAGGAAATTAGAGGTCATCCATGTCTTTATGTCTGTAAGACAATCCTGCAGTTTAGCTAATTGGTGTGTGTCCTCTGGCTTCATGGATAGATAAAGCTGGGTATCATCTGCGTAACAATGAAAATTTAAGCAATACCGTCTAATAATACTGCCTAAGGGAAGCATGTATAAAGTGAATAAAATTGGTCCTAGCACAGAACCTTGTGGAACTCCATAATTAACTTTAGTCTGTGAAGAAGATTCCCCATTTACATGAACAAATTGTAATCTATTAGACAAATATGATTCAAACCACCGCAGCGCAGTGCCTTTAATACCTATGGCATGCTCTAATCTCTGTAATAAAATGTTATGGTCAACAGTATCAAAAGCAGCACTGAGGTCTAACAGAACAAGCACAGAGATGAGTCCACTGTCCGAGGCCATAAGAAGATCATTTGTAACCTTCACTAATGCTGTTTCTGTACTATGATGAATTCTAAAACCTGACTGAAACTCTTCAAATAGACCATTCCTCTGCAGATGATCAGTTAGCTGTTTTACAACTACCCTTTCAAGAATTTTTGAGAGAAAAGGAAGGTTGGAGATTGGCCTATAATTAGCTAAGATAGCTGGGTCAAGTGATGGCTTTTTAAGTAATGGTTTAATTACTGCCACCTTAAAAGCCTGTGGTACATAGCCAACTAACAAAGATAGATTGATCATATTTAAGATCGAAGCATTAAATAATGGTAGGGCTTCCTTGAGCAGCCTGGTAGGAATGGGGTCTAATAAACATGTTGATGGTTTGGATGAAGTAACTAATGAAAATAACTCAGACAGAACAATCGGAGAGAAAGAGTCTAACCAAATACCGTCATCACTGAAAGCAGCCAAAGATAACGATACGTCTTTGGGATGGTTATGAGTAATTTTTTCTCTAATAGTTAAAATTTTGTTAGCAAAGAAAGTCATGAAGTCATTACTAGTTAAAGTTAATGGAATACTCAGCTCAATAGAGCTCTGACTCTTTGTCAGCCTGGCTACAGTGCTGAAAAGAAACCTGGGGTTGTTCTTATTTTCTTCAATTAGTGATGAGTAGTAAGATGTCCTAGCTTTACGGAGGGCTTTTTTTATAGAGCAACAGACTCTTTTTTCCAGGCTAAGTGAAGATCTTCTAAATTAGTGAGACGCCATTTCCTCTCCAACTTACGGGTTATCTGCTTTAAGCTGCGAGTTTGTGAGTTATACCACGGAGTCAGGCACTTCTGATTTAAGGCTCTCTTTTTCAGAGGAGCTACAGCATCCAAAGTTGTCTTCAATGAGGATGTAAAACTATTGATGAGATACTCTATCTCACTCACAGAGTTTAGGTAGCTACTCTGCACTGTGTTGGTATATGGCATTAGAGAACATAAAGAAGGAATCATATCCTTAAACCTAGATACAGCGCATTCTGAAAGACTTCTAGTGTAATGAAACTTATTCCCCACTGCTGGGTAGTCCATTAAAGTAAATGTAAATGTTATTAAGAAATGATCAGACAGAAGGGAGTTTTCAGGGAATACTGTTAAGTCTTCAATTTCCATACCATAAGTCAGAACAACATCTAAGATATGATTAAAGTGGTGGGTGGACTCATTTACATTTTGAGCAAAGCCAACTGAGTCTAATAATAGATTAAATACAGTGTTGAGGCTGTCATTCTCAGCATCTGTGTGGATGTTAATATCGTCCACTATAATTATCTTATCTGAGCTAAGCACTAAGTCAGACAAAAGGTCTGAAAATTCACAGAGAAACTCACAGTAACGACCACGTGGACGATAGATAAAACTGTTTTTTGGGACTTCAAATTTGGATGGACAAGACTAAGAGTCAAGCTTTCAAATGAATTAAAGCTCTGTCTGGGTTTTGGATTAATTAATAAGCTGGAATGGAAGATTGCTGCTAATCCTCCTCCTCGGCCCGTGCTACGAGCGTTCTGACAGTTAGTGTGACTCAGGGGTGTTGAATCATTTAAACTAACATATTCATCCTGCTGTAACCAGGTTTCTGTAAGGTAGAATAAATCAATATGTTGATCAATTATTATATTATTTACTAACAGGGACTTAGAAGAGAGAGACCTAATGTTTAATAGACCACATTTAACTGTTTTAGTCTGTGGTGCAGTTGAAGGTGCTATATTATTTTTTCTTTTTGAATTTTTATGCTTAAATAGATTTTTTCTCGTTGTTGGTCATCTGGGAGCAGGCACCGTCTCTACGGGGATGGGGTAATGAGGGGATGGCAGGGGGAGAGAAGCTGCAGAGAGGTGTTTAAGACTACAACTCTGCTTCCTGGTCCCAACCCTGGATAGTCACGGTTTGGAGGATTTAAGAAAATTGGCCAGATTTCTAGAAATGAGAGCTGCTCCATCCAAAGTGGGATGGATGCCGTCTCTCCTAACAAGACCAGGTTTTCCCCAGAAGCTTTGCCAATTATCTATGAAGCCCACCTCATTTTTTGGACACCACTCAGACAGCCAGCAATTCAGGGAGAACATGCGGCTAAACATGTCACTCCCGGTCCGATTGGGGAGGGGCCCAGAGAAAACTACAGAGTCCGACATTGTTTTTGCAAAGCTACACACCGATTCAATGTTAATTTTAGTGACCTCCAATTGGCGTAACCGGGTGTCATTACTGCCGACGTGAATTACAATCTTACCAAATTTACGCTTAGCCTTAGCCAGCAGTTTCAAATTTCCTTCAATGTCGCCTGCTCTGGCCCCCGGAAGACAATTGACTGTGGTTGCTGGTGTCGCTAACTTCACATTTCTCAAAACAGAGTCGCCAATAACCAGAGTTTGTTCCTTGGCAGGTGTGTCGCCGAGTGGGGAAAAACTTTTAGAAATGTGAACGGGTTGGCGGTGTACACGGGGCTTCTGTTTAGGGCTATGTTTCCTCCTCACAGACACCCAGTCTGCCTGCTTTCCCAGCTGCTCGAGATCTGCTGGAAGGGAACTAACGGCGGCTAAGCTACCTTGGTCCGCACCGACTACAGGGGCCTGGCTAGCTGTAGAATTTTCCACGGTGCGGAGCCGAGTCTCCAATTCGCCCAGCCTGGCCTCCAAAGCTACGAATAAGCTGCACTTATTACAAGTACCATTACTGCTAAAGGAGGCCGAGGAATAACTAAACATTTCACACCCAGAGCAGAAAAGTGCAGGAGAGACAGGAGAAGCCGCCATGCTAAATTGGCTAAGAGCTAGTAGCTACGCTAAGCTAGCGGATTCCTAAAAACACACAAAGTGAATAATGTGTAAATAATTTAGAGGTGATTCAGCAGAGGGAGTGCTTTAGTTAAGGCACGTAAAGATTACACTGTGAAACAAATCGTAATCTAGATAACTAGATCAATGTAACTGCACAGATTAAACAGCTAACAGATACAGAAAAACACCGCTGTGCTCCGGAACAGGAAGTGATACAATACCACAGTGAGAGCCAACCCAACCCCAAGCTTAAAACTTTCCTTTTTGCTAAAGCTTATAGTTAGGGCTGGATCAGGTGACCCTGAACCATCCCTTAGTTATTCTGCTATAGACTTAGACTGCTGGGGGGTTCCCATGATGCACTGAGTGTTTCTTTCTCTTTTTGCTCTGTATGCACCACTCTGCATTTAATCATTAGTGATTGATCTCTGCTCCCCTCCACAGCATGTCTTTTTCCTGGTTCTCTCCCTCAGCCCCAACCAGTCCCAGCAGAAGACTGCCCCTCCCTGAGCCTGGTTCTGCTGGAGGTTTCTTCCTGTTAAAAGGGAGTTTTTCCTTCCCACTGTTGCCAAGTGCTTGCTCACAGGGGGTTGTTTTGACCGTTGGGGTTTTACATAATTATTGTATGGCCTTGCCTTACAATATAAAGCACCTTGGGGCAACTGTTTGTTGTGATTTGGCGCTATATAAATAAAATTGATTTGATTTTGATTTGATTTGATTAGACTCTGTTGAGAGTGCAGAATTAGGTTCTGCAGAGAGTGCGGCATTAGAGTCTTTTTATATTGCCGCATTAGACTCTGTAGAGAGTGCCGCATTAGACTCTGTAGAGAGTGTAGTATTAGGTTCTGCAGAGAGCACTGCATAAGATTCTGTAGAGTGTACCTCATTAGACTGTGTACAGAGTGCCACATTAGGCTCTGTAGAAAGTGTCACATTAGACTGTGTAGAGAGCGCCACATTAGACTGTGTAGAGAGTACCGCATTCAACTGTGTAAAGATTGCCACATTAAGCTTGGTAGAGAGTGTCACATTAGACTGTGTCAAGAGCGCTGCATTAGACTCTGTAGAGAGTACCACATTGAACTGTGTAAAGATTGCCACATTAGGCTGTGTAGAGAGCATCCCATTAGACTGTGTAGAGAGCGCCACATTAGACTCTGTAGAGAGTACCGCATTAGACTGTGTAGGGAGCACTGCATTAGATTTTGTAGAAGTCACTGTATAAGACTCTGTAGAGAGCGCTGCATTAGACTGTGTATAGAGTGACACATTAGACTCTGTATAGAGTGTCACATTAGGCTCTCTAAAGAGCGCTGCATTAGACTCTGTAGAGAGTGACACATTAGACTGTGTAGGGAGCACTGCATTAGATTTTGTAGAAGTCACTGTATAAGACTCTGTAGAGAGCGCTGCATTATACTGTGTATAGAGTGCCACATTAGGCTCTGTATAGAGTGTCACATTAGGCTCTGTCGACTGTGCTGCATTAGACTCTGTAGAGAGTGCAGTATTAGGTTCTGCAGAGAGCACTGCATAAGACTCTGTAGAGTGTACCTCATTAGACTGTGTACAGATTGCCACATTAGGCTCTGTAGAGTGTCGCATTAGACTGTGTAGAGAGCGCCACATTAGACTGTGTAGAGAGTACTGCATTCGACTGTGTAAAGATTGTCACATTAGGCTCTGTAGAGAGCATCACATTAGACTGTGTAGAGAGCGCCACATTAGAGTTTGTAGAGAGTACCACATTTGATTGTGTAAAGATTGCCACATTAGGCTCTGTAGAGAATGTCACATTAGACTGTGTCAAGAGCGCTGCATTAGACTCTGTAGAGAGCGCTGCATTAGATTCTGTACAGTGCGCCGCATTTGACTCTCCGTAGAGTGTCACATTAGGCTCTCTAAAGAGTGCTGCATTAGACTCTGTAGAGAGTACCACATTAGACTGCGTAGGGTGCGCTGCATTAGATTGTGTAGAAGTCACTGTATAAGACTCTGTAGAGAGCGCTGTATTAGACTGTGTATAGAGTGACACATTAGACTCTGTATAGAGTGTCACATTAGGCTCTCTAAAGCGCTGCATTAGACTGTGTAGAGAGCACCACATTAAACTGTGTAGAGAGTGCCACATTAGACTGTGTAGAGAGTGCCGCTTTAGGCTCTGTAATAAGTGCCACATTCGGGTTTGTGGAGAGTACTGCATTAGGCTCTGTCGAGAGTGTCACATTAGGCTCTGCAGAGAATGCCGCATTAGACTGTGTAGAGAGTGCCACATTAAACTGTGTAGAGAGTGCTGCATTAAACTGTGTAGAGAGCGCTGCATTAAACTGTGTAGAGAGTGCCACATTAAACTGTGTAGAGAGCGCTGCATTAAACTGTGTAGAGAGTGCCACATTAGACTGTGTAGAGAGCGCTGCATTAAACTGTGTAGAGAGTGCCACATTAAACTGTGTAGAGAGTGCTGCATTAAACTGTGTAGAGAGCGCTGCATTAAACTGTGTAGAGAGTGCCACATTAAACTGTGTAGAGAGTGCTGCATTAAACTGTGTAGAGAGTGCCACATTAGACTGTGTAGAGAGCGCTGCATTAAACTGTGTAGAGAGTGCCACATTAAACTGTGTAGAGAGTGCTGCATTAAACTGTGTAGAGAGTGCCACATTAAACTGTGTAGAGAGTGCTGCATTAAACTGTGTAGAGAGTGCCACATTAAACTGTGTAGAGAGCGCTGCATTAAACTGTGTAGAGAGTGCCACATTAAACTGTGTAGAGAGTGCTGCATTAAACTGTGTAGAGAGTGCCACATTAAACTGTGTAGAGAGTGCTGCATTAAACTGTGTAGAGAGTGCCACATTAAACTGTGTAGAGAGCGCTGCATTAAACTGTGTAGAGAGTGCCACATTAAACTGTGTAGAGAGCGCTGCATTAAACTGTGTAGAGAGTGCCACATTAGACTGTGTAGAGAGCGCTGCATTAAACTGTGTAGAGAGTGCCACATTAAACTGTGTAGAGAGTGCTGCATTAAACTGTGTAGAGAGCGCTGCATTAAACTGTGTAGAGAGTGCCACATTAAACTGTGTAGAGAGTGCTGCATTAAACTGTGTAGAGAGTGCCACATTAGACTGTGTAGAGAGCGCTGCATTAAACTGTGTAGAGAGTGCCACATTAAACTGTGTAGAGAGCGCTGCATTAAACTGTGTAGAGAGCGCTGCATTAGATTGTGTAGAGGTCCCTGTATAAGACTCTGTAGAGAGCGCTGCATTAGACTGTGTAAAGATTGCTACATTAGGCTCTGTAGAGAGTGTCACATTAGACTGTGTCAAGAGCGCTGCATTAGATTGTGTAGAAGTCACTGTATAAGACTCTGTAGAGAGCGTTGCATTAGACTGTGTAGAGAGCGCTACATTAAACTGTGTAGAGAGTGCCGCATTAGATTGTGTAGAAGTCACTGTATAAGACTCTGTAGAGAGCGTTGCATTAGACTGTGTAGAGAGCGCTCCATTAGATTGTGTAGAAGTCACTGTATAAGACTCTGTAGAGAGCGTTGCATTAGACTGTGTAGAGAGCGCTACATTAAACTGTGTAGAGAGTGCCGCATTAGATTGTGTAGAGAGCGCTGCATTAGATTGTGTAGAAGTCACTGTATAAGACTCTGTAGAGAACGCTGCATTAGACTGTGTATAGAGTGTCACATTAGGCTCTGTCGAGTGTGTCGCATTAGGCTCTCTATAGAGCGCTGCTTTAGACTCTGTAGAGAGTGACACATTAGACTGCATAGGGAGCGCTGCATTAGACTGTGTATAGAGTGCCACATTAGGCTCTGTATAGAGTGTCACATTAGGCTCTGTTGAGTGTGTCGCATTAGGCTCTCTAAAGAGTGCTGCATTAGACTGTAGAGAGTAACACATTAGACTGTGTATAGAGTGACACATTAGGCTCTCTAAAGAGCGCTGTATTAGACTCTGTAGAGTGCAGCATTAGACTCTGTAGTAAGTGCCGCATTTGGGTTTGTATAGAGTGTGCCGCATTAGGCTCTGTAGAGTGTACAGGATTAGACTCTGTCGAGAGTGCAGAATTCGGTTCTGCAGAGAGTGCGGCATTAGTCTTTTTAGACTGCCGCATTAGACTCTGTAGAGAGTGCCGCATTAGACTCTGTAGAGTGCAGCATTAGACTCTGTAGAGTGCAGCATTAGGCTCTGTAGAGTGCAGCATTAGGCTCTGTAGAGTGCAGCATTAGGCTCTCTAGTAAGTGCCGCATTTGGGTTTGTATAGAGTGTGCCACATTAGGCTCTGTAGAGTGTACAGGATTAAACTCTGTCGAGAGTGCAGAATTAGGTTCTGCAGAGAGTGCGGCATTAGTCTTTTTAGACTGCCGCATTAGACTCTGTAGAGAGTGTCGCATTAGACTCTGTAGAGAGTGCAGTATTAGGTTCTGCAGAGAGCACTGCGTAAGACTCTGTAGAGTGTACCTCATTAGACTGTGTACAGATTGCCACATTAGGCTCTGTAGAGTGTCACATTAGCCTGTGTAGAGAGCGCCACATTAGACTGTGTAGAGAGTACCGCATTCGACTGTGTAAAGATTGCCACATTAGGCTCTGTAGAGAGCATCACATTAGACTGTGTAGAGAGCGCCACATTAGACTTTGTAGAGAGTACCACATTTGACTGTGTAAAGATTGTCACATTAGGCTCTGTAGAGAGCGCTGCATTAGACTCTGTAGAGAGTACCACATTAGACTGTGTAGAGAGCGCTGCATTAGATTCTGTAGAGTGCGCCGCATTTGACTGTGTCGAGAGCGCTGCATTAGGCTCTGTAGAGAGTGTCACATTAGACTGTGTCGAGAGCGCTGCATTAGACTCTGTAGAGAGTACCACATTAGACTGTGTAGAGAGCGCTGCATTAGATTCTGTAGAGTGTGCTGCATTTGACTCTCCGTAGAGTGTCACATTAGGCTCTCTAAAGAGCGCTGCATTAGACTGTGTAGAGAGTACCACATTAGACTGTGTAAAGATTGTCACATTAGGCTCTGTAGAGAGCATCACATTAGACTGTGTAGAGAGCGCCACATTCGACTTTGTAGAGAGTACCACATTTGACTGTGTAAAGATTGCCACATTAGCCTCTGTAGAGAGTGTCACATTAGACTGTGTCGAGAGCGCTGCATTAGACTCTGTAGAGTGCGCCGCATTTGACTCTCCGTAGAGTGTCACATTAGGCTCTCTAAAGAGCGCTGCATTAGACTGTGTAGAGAGTACCACATTTGACTGTGTAAAGATTGCCACATTAGCCTCTGTAGAGAGTGTCACATTAGACTGTGTCGAGAGCGCTGCATTAGACTCTGTAGAGTGTGCTGCATTTGACTCTCCGTAGAGTGTCACATTAGGCTCTCTAAAGAGCGCTGCATTAGACTGTGTAGAGAGTACCACATTAGACTGTGTAAAGATTGTCACATTAGGCTCTGTAGAGAGCATCACATTAGACTGTGTAGAGAGCGCCACATTAGACTTTGTAGAGAGTACCACATTTGACTGTGTAAAGATTGCCACATTAGCCTCTGTAGAGAGTGTCACATTAGACTGTGTAGAGAGCGCTGCATTAGATTCTGTAGAGTGTGCTGCATTTGACTCTCCATAGAGTGTCACATTAGGCTCTCTAAAGAGCGCTGCATTAGACTGTGTAGAGAGTACCACATTAGACTGTGTAAAGATTGTCACATTAGGCTCTGTAGAGAGCATCACATTAGACTGTGTAGAGAGCGCCACATTAGACTTTGTAGAGAGTACCACATTTGACTGTGTAAAGATTGCCACATTAGCCTCTGTAGAGAGTGCCACATTAGACTGTGTCGAGAGCGCTGCATTAGACTCTGTAGAGTGCGCCGCATTTGACTCTCCGTAGAGTGTCACATTAGGCTCTCTAAAGAGCGCTGCATTAGACTGTGTAGAGAGTACCACATTAGACTGTGTAGCGAGCGCTACATTAAACTGTGTAGAGAGTACCACATTAGACTGTGTAGAGAGCGCTACATTAAACTGTGTAGAGAGTGCCACATTAGACTGTGTAGAGAGTACCACATTAGACTGTGTAGAGAGCGCTACATTAAACTGTGTAGAGAGTACCACATTAGACTGTGTAGCGAGCGCTACATTAAACTGTGTAGAGAGTACCACATTAGACTGTGTAGAGAGCGCTACATTAAACTGTGTAGAGAGTGCCACATTAGGCTCTGTAGAGAGCGTTGCATTAGTCTGTGTAGAGAGCGCTACATTAAACTGTGTAGAGAGTGCCACATTAGATTGTGTAGAGAGCGCTCCATTAGATTGTGTAGAAGTCACTGTATAAGACTCTGTAGAGAGCGCTGCATTAGACTGTGTAGAGAGTACCACATTAGACTGTGTAGAGAGCGCTCCATTAGATTGTGTAGAAGTCACTGTATAAGACTCTGTAGAGAGCGCTGCATTAGACTGTATAGAGAGTACCACATTAGACTGTGTAGAGAGCGCTACATTAAACTGTGTAGAGAGTGCCACATTAGGCTCTGTAGAGAGTACCACATTAGACTCTGTAGAGAGCGCTACATTAAACTGTGTAGAGAGTACCACATTAGACTGTGTAGAGAGTACCACATTAGGCTCTGTAGAGAGTACCACATTAGGCTCTGTAGAGAGCGCTACATTAAACTGTGTAGAGAGTACCACATTAGACTGTGTAGAGAGCGCTACATTAAACTGTGTAGAGAGTGCCACATTAGACTGTGTAGAGAGTACCACATTAGACTGTGTAGAGAGCGCTACATTAAACTGTGTAGAGAGTACCACATTAGACTGTGTAGCGAGCGCTACATTAAACTGTGTAGAGAGTACCACATTAGACTGTGTAGAGAGCGCTACATTAAACTGTGTAGAGAGTGCCACATTAGGCTCTGTAGAGAGCGTTGCATTAGTCTGTGTAGAGAGCGCTACATTAAACTGTGTAGAGAGTGCCACATTAGATTGTGTAGAGAGCGCTCCATTAGATTGTGTAGAAGTCACTGTATAAGACTCTGTAGAGAGCGCTGCATTAGACTGTGTAGAGAGTACCACATTAGACTGTGTAGAGAGCGCTCCATTAGATTGTGTAGAAGTCACTGTATAAGACTCTGTAGAGAGCGCTGCATTAGACTGTGTAGAGAGTACCACATTAGACTGTGTAGAGAGCGCTACATTAAACTGTGTAGAGAGTGCCACATTAGGCTCTGTAGAGAGCGTTGCATTAGTCTGTGTAGAGAGCGCTACATTAAACTGTGTAGAGAGTGCCACATTAGATTGTGTAGAGAGCGCTCCATTAGATTGTGTAGAAGTCACTGTATAAGACTCTGTAGAGAGCGCTGCATTAGACTGTGTAGAGAGTACCACATTAGATTGTGTAGAGAGCGCTCCATTAGATTGTGTAGAAGTCACTGTATAAGACTCTGTAGAGAGCGCTGCATTAGACTGTGTAGAGAGTACCACATTAGATTGTGTAGAGAGCGCTCCATTAGATTGTGTAGAAGTCACTGTATAAGACTCTGTAGAGAGCGCTGCATTAGACTGTGTAGAGAGTACCACATTAGATTGTGTAGAGAGCGCTCCATTAGATTGTGTAGAAGTCACTGTATAAGACTCTGTAGAGAGCGCTATCATAGGTACACATCAACTGTGACAGACAGAATCTAAAAAAAAAAAATTGAAAATCACACTCATGACTTTGAAATAATTAATTTGTGTTTTAATGCATGAAATAAGTATTTGTTCCAATAGAAAAATAGAACTTAGTATTTGGTACAGAAACCTTTGTTTGCAGTTCCAGAGCTCAGATGTTTCCTGTAGTTCTTGACCAAGTTTGCACACTGCAGTAGGGATTATGGTCCACTCCTCCATACAGATCTTCTCCAGATCTTTCAGGTTTCGGGTTTCAGCTCCCTCCAAAGATTTTCTCTTTAGTTTAGGTCTGGAGACTGACTTGGCCACTCCAGGACCTTGAAATGCTTCTTGCGGAGCCCCTCCTTAGCTTGATTAGGTCGTGTTTATAAAATAGATAGCTGACATTTTTCAAGGGTGACCATAAATTCAAGTTGCTATAATGAGTTGGAATGTGGTTTGAGTCTAGAATCTTTTAGAACATTAGACCTCAACAGTTTTTTGAAGAAGAACTCAACCCTTTTATTTCCTGGTTTATTATGTCATTTTTAATGTTAATTTTGTTAGGAAAGTGAATGAAACGGACCCACATTAGGGGGGCATAAATGAACGGTCAATAGGATATCCAATACATAACAATTTATTATGCAAAGTGCAACACAGATTCAAATTATGCAGAGTCCAATCAAACACAAAGTGACACGTGGGCAGGCCGGAGGGTAGGAGATGCCTATCCAGAGAAGAGCCAGGACCCACGATGTTCCACCGCCAGCCACAGGTCTGCAGCACCCCAGAACCGCCAAGTCCTGGTTCCCCAGGTGGCCACTGCTCGAGGCTGTTGGACCGGTACTGCTGGCAGTAGCAAAAACAGATTAAGTGTGGGTGTGGGTACACCCAGCAAACAGTCAGCAAAAACACAGTTTTCTCCTGAAGGAAAAATCCAACAACTCCCAGAGAGCAGGAAAACTGAGAACGTGCAGTACTAGTAGTAATACTTAGAAATTAGGAAAGTGAGGAGTGGAAACGCCAGCTCCTCCAAACTTCCACTATCCCAGCTCCAAGCTGCAAGTATACAAAGGTCACAACTGCAAAGACTTCAGTAGCAATAAATGTGCGAACGGCACAAAACGGCTGAGGGAGTTTACCTGTCGGGTAAGCTGATAACTCGGCAGAGTTGTGGTGTCCTTCCCAGGCTTTTATGGTAAGTGTGATGATGATGGACCACAGCTGATGACAGCCTCCAGGTGTGCCTCCAGGAGTACCACAAAAGGCCAGTGCGCCCTCCAGAGGCCCAAAGGTGCTAGCATGGCAGGGCGCCATCTGGTGGTGGGCCAGCAGTACCTCCTCTTTGGCGGCCCACGCAACAAATTTGCTGTTTTAAAGTATTTATACATTGCTTAGGTTCTTGTTATAATATACACATCATTATTATTACTGTCATTATTATTATCAGTATTATTGTTGGGGTTTTTTTTGTCACTTCTATTTTGTCATTTGATTTTTAAATGGACCACAATGGAAATAAGTGTTTTCACTTTCTTGTGTCATTACATTTTACAATTATATTGTGTACTTACATTGAACTTACTAAATAAAATCATGTACACACACACACTCACACTTTTAATATAAAGGTGATTTACCAACGACATGTGAGTCCAGAATGTAGTTAGCAGTGTTAGCTAATATCCATAGCTTCTCCAAAAACCATGTCACCTTATCGTTTTCACAACGTTCATCCTTTACCCAAAATACAGAAGCATACCAAACAGTAGATAGATAGGTAGATAGATGTGTGTGTGTGTGTGTGTGCGTGTGTGTGTAAGGTTTGTGTTTGTAAAAAATATGCACAAACACCTCTGCACCTGCAAATGTTGCATGCTGAGTTACTAACAGTCCACAACCAGGACTGCATCTGCCAAATCCAAAAATAGTGCATATTGTCCTTTTAGCGTGCTTTCTGTCATGTAGCAGAGCAGATATGTGGATGAAATGTGACTTTGACAATAGAAGCATGATATTTGGCACAGTGTTTGAGCATACCCTAAAGATACATTTTGGCTATAGGGGCATCACAGAGGCAGCCATTTTCCAAGATGGCCACCATGCATTTTTGTTGTTTTTTTAGTAGCTCAGGCTCTAGACCACCAAGAACCTCGATCCAGTGCCTAATCCTACATTATTAAGGATGAGGAATGCAGTAGTACTATTTATATCCCAAAACAATGAGTCAGGGAGGGATGCTATGGTTTTTCGTGGACCGCCACCATGTCCACCACAGTTGTCACTTTAGTGCATTAACTCCCAGAGCTTTTCAAATTATCTGGAAACATTCATGGCCCCCTGAGAATGAAGTGTATTGATTTTCAAATGTGAAGTTGTTTTTTTTTTTATGACACCAAAAAAAGAGGTCACAAATTTACAGTGAATGCTGAAACTGCAGTGGTATAGTGGCAACAAAAAAAGAGGTCACAGTTCTAGTTAAGAAAAGGTCGAACCACAGCATGTTTAAAAGCAGCTGGAACAGACCCTGATCTAAGACAGGCATCGATAAAAGCTAGGAGACCCGCCCCAACAGTATTAAAAACCTCCTTCAGCACCTCAGCTGGAACAACATCTGAAGGACAACTTGTAGGTTTTATGTGTTTTACAACATCAGCAAGAGATGAAAACGAAATGGGCTCAAACTGTTTGAGCACAGCAGAATGTGCACGAGGAGCAGACAACTCAACATTACAGCTCTGATCAGCGTTCTGTCTGACTGATGAAACCTTATCAATAAAAAACTGAAGAAACTCCTCACAGGTTGTGGTTGTAGCGTCCATCAAAACAGAGGTGTGTGGATTTACAACTGAGTTTATAGTCTGAAATAACACACTGGGACGATGACAACTGCTCGAAATAATATGAGACAGATATTGTGCTTTTGCCTCCTTCACAGCCTTCTGATAGTCAGTTAGATGGCGCCTGTGTTTGGCTTCGCCGTCGCTGCTGTCCGCGTACCTGTTGTGTGTGTGTTGTTGATTGTCATCCTGCTGGTCTACGATGGTCTTGCTGCTCGCTGTGTGTATGACCGTCAGGCTCTGCTCAATATCCGAGCATCTATGGAGAACTATGGGGCTTCATTCTCGTCTTCTTTTGGTGATGAGTTCTTTCGGTGGCCTCCGTTTGTGCCGTTAGCCGGTGATGCTAGCGCCAGTCAGCGCTACAGGAGCTCCCGCGGACGCAGACAAAGGCGGGGTAGAAGAGCCGGTGTACAGGTGAGGCTGAGGCTGTTCTGGAAACGTGGAGTTGTGGGAAAATGTCGTCGATCCCGTTTGATCAACTTGCTTTCTCCGGACATGTGGATGTACGGCCCATCTGGATCATCACCGGCGGCCCTGCTGTCTCCGTCAGGTGTTTACTGATTTTCCCGTGGCTGTGGTGGCCCCCCCACTGGCATGTGAAACCCGCAGGCGAAGTGGTTCGTCTCAGCGGGTCCTGTGTGCCTTCCCCGGCAGTCTGCTGTGGAGAATCCAGCTGCAGCTCCTCTCAGGATGGTGCTGTTAAATGCGCGCTCCGTTGCTAACAAGACTTTCATTTTGAATGATTATATTCGCTCCAAGGACCTGGAATTTTTGTTTCTAACTGAAACCTGGCAGAGGGAAATGGAACACGCCCCCCTCATTGAACTCTGTCCCAAAAATTTCCGATTCTTCAGCTCGCTGCGTTTGTGTGGACGTGGTGGCGGACTTGCTGCGGTCTGTAGGAGCAGCTTTGTGTGTCGACGTGTGAGTTCAGAATCGTTTCCATCATTTGAATCACTGATTTTAAAAGTTGGGAGAACTAATCCTTTTTATTGTGTTTTAATATATCGTCCACCTGGTCAATGCACTTCCTTCCTCAAGGACTTTAGTGACTTTTTATCTACAACTCTCAAGCTGTCCAGACTTTTAATTGTTGGTGATTTTAATTTCCATGTTGATGATGCTTCTGATAAATCTGCTGCTAAATTCATCAGTCTGATGGAATCTTTCAATTTGATCCAACACGTGTCTGGCCCCACACACAGCAAAGGTCATGTTTTAGATCTTGTTTTTACTCTGGCTCTTAATATTGAGTCTATTTATTCTGAGGATTTTTTTTATTTCTGATCATGTTTGTATTCTTTTTAATTTGTCTCTTAATCTGGATTGTCCGTCTGCTCCTCCTGTGATCTGCTCTCGCATTTTTAATCATTTTACTGCAGATGTATTTTCTGCTGCTTTTAACCTTGATGAGTTGTTTAGTTTAGATGATGTTGATATTTTAGTTAATTCTTTTAATCATCATTGTCTCTCAATTTTGGACAGAGTGGCTCCTTTTAAAACCAGACACGCCCCTCTGAATAACTCCTCTCCCTGGATGAATGACAGTATTCGTAGTGTTAAGAGATCATCAATCAATCAATCAATCAATCAATTTTTTTTATATAGCGCCAAATCACAACAAACAGTTGCCCCAAGGCGCTTTATATTGTAAGGCAAGGCCATACAATAATTATGTAAAACCCCAACGGTCAAAACGACCCCCTGTGAGCAAGCACTTGGCTACAGTGGGAAGGAAAAACTCCCTTTTAACAGGAAGAAACCTCCAGCAGAACCAGGCTCAGGGAGGGGCAGTCTTCTGCTGGGACTGGTTGGGGCTGAGGGAGAGAACCAGGAAAAAGACATGCTGTGGAGGGGAGCAGAGATCGATCACTAATGATTAAATGCAGAGTGGTGCATACAGAGCAAAAAGAAAAAGAAACAGTGCATCATGGGAACCCCCCAGCAGTCTACGTCTATAGCAGCATAACTAAGGGATGGTTCAGGGTCACCTGATCCAGCCCTAACTATAAGCTTTAGCAAAAAGGAAAGTTTTAAGCCTAATCTTAAAAGTAGAGAGGGTGTCTGTCTCCCTGATCTGAATTGGGAGCTGGTTCCACAGGAGAGGAGCCTGAAAGCTGAAGGCTCTGCCTCCCATTCTACTCTTACAAACCCTAGGAACTACAAGTAAGCCTGCAGTCTGAGAGCGAAGCGCTCTATTGGGGTAATATGGTACTACGAGGTCCCTAAGATAAGATGGGACCTGATTATTCAAAACCTTATAAGTAAGAAGAAGAATTTTAAATTCTATTCTAGAATTAACAGGAAGCCAATGAAGAGAGGCCAATATGGGTGAGATATGCTCTCTCCTTCTAGTCCCCGTCAGTACTCTAGCTGCAGCATTTTGAATTAACTGAAGGCTTTTTAGGGAACTTTTAGGACAACCTGATAATAATGAATTACAATAGTCCAGCCTAGAGGAAATAAATGCATGAATTAGTTTTTCAGCATCACTCTGAGACAAGACCTTTCTGATTTTAGAGATATTGCGTAAATGCAAAAAAGCAGTCCTACATATTTGTTTAATATGCACTTTGAATGACATATCCTGATCAAAAATGACTCCAAGATTTCTCACAGTATTACTAGAGGTCAGGGTAATGCCATCCAGAGTAAGGATCTGGTTAGACACCATGTTTCTAAGATTTGTGGGGCCAAGTACAATAACTTCAGTTTTATCTGAGTTTAAAAGCAGGAAATTAGAGGTCATCCATGTCTTTATGT
Source organism: Thalassophryne amazonica (assembly GCF_902500255.1). Classification (NCBI taxonomy): domain Eukaryota; kingdom Metazoa; phylum Chordata; class Actinopteri; order Batrachoidiformes; family Batrachoididae; genus Thalassophryne; species Thalassophryne amazonica. The sequence continues at coordinate 1,685,086 of NC_047107.1, read as the reverse complement.
CTGTAAGACAATCCTGCAGTTTAGCTAATTGGTGTGTGTCCTCTGGCTTCATGGATAGATAAAGCTGGGTATCATCTGCGTAACAATGAAAATTTAAGCAATACCGTCTAATAATACTGCCTAAGGGAAGCATGTATAAAGTGAATAAAATTGGTCCTAGCACAGAACCTTGTGGAACTCCATAATTAACTTTAGTCTGTGAAGAAGATTCCCCATTTACATGAACAAATTGTAATCTATTAGACAAATATGATTCAAACCACCGCAGCGCAGTGCCTTTAATACCTATGGCATGCTCTAATCTCTGTAATAAAATTTTATGGTCAACAGTATCAAAGCAGCACTGAGATCTAACAGAACAAGCACAGAGATGAGTCCACTGTCCGAGGCCATAAGAAGATCATTTGTAACCTTCACTAATGCTGTTTCTGTACTATGATGAATTCTAAAACCTGACTGAAACTCTTCAAATAGACCATTCCTCTGCAGATGATCAGTTAGCTGTTTTACAACTACCCTTTCAAGAATTTTTGAGAGAAAAGGAAGGTTGGAGATTGGCCTATAATTAGCTAAGATAGCTGGGTCAAGTGATGGCTTTTTAAGTAATGGTTTAATTACTGCCACCTTAAAAGCCTGTGGTACATAGCCAACTAACAAAGATAGATTGATCATATTTAAGATCGAAGCATTAAATAATGGTAGGGCTTCCTTGAGCAGCCTGGTAGGAATGGGGTCTAATAAACATGTTGATGGTTTGGATGAAGTAACTAATGAGAATAACTCAGACAGAACAATCGGAGAGAAAGAGTCTAACCAAATACCGGCATCACTGAAAGCAGCCAAAGATAACGATACGTCTTTGGGATGGTTATGAGTAATTTTTTCTCTAATAGTTAAAATTTTGTTAGCAAAGAAAGTCATGAAGTCATTACTAGTTAAAGTTAATGGAATACTCAGCTCAATAGAGCTCTGACTCTTTGTCAGCCTGGCTACAGTGCTGAAAAGAAACCTGGGGTTGTTCTTATTTTCTTCAATTAGTGATGAGTAGAAAGATGTCCTAGCTTTACGAAGGGCTTTTTTATAGAGCAACAGACTCTTTTTCCAGGCTAAGTGAAGATCTTCTAAATTAGTGAGACGCCATTTCCTCTCCAACTTACGGGTTATCTGCTTTAAGCTACGAGTTTGTGAGTTATACCACGGAGTCAGACACTTCTGATTTAAAGCTCTCTTTTTCAGAGGAGCTACAGCATCCAAAGTTGTCTTCAATGAGGATGTAAAACTATTGACGAGATACTCTATCTCCCTTACAGAGTTTAGGTAGCTACTCTGCACTGTGTTGGTATATGGCATTAGAGAACATAAGAAGGAATCATATCCTTAAACCTAGTTACAGCGCTTTCTGAAAGACTTCTAGTGTAATGAAACTTATTCCCCACTGCTGGGTAGTCCATCAGAGTAAATGTAAATGTTATTAAGAAATGATCAGACAGAAGGGAGTTATCAGGGAATACTGTTAAGTCTTCTATTTCCATACCATAAGTCAGAACAAGATCTAAGATATGATTAAAGTGGTGGGTGGACTCATTTACTTTTTGAGCAAAGCCAATAGAGTCTAATAATAGATTAAATGCAGTGTTGAGGCTGTCATTCTCAGCATCTGTGTGGATGTTAAAATCGCCCACTATAATTATCTTATCTGAGCTAAGCACTAAGTCAGACAAAAGGTCTGAAAATTCACAGAGAAACTCACAGTAACGACCAGGTGGACGATAGATAATAACAAATAAAACTGGTTTTTGGGACTTCCAATTTGGATGGACAAGACTAAGAGACAAGCTTTCAAATGAATTAAAGCTTTGTCTGGGTTTTGGATTAATTAATAAGCTGGAATGGAAGATTGCTGCTAATCCTCCACCCCGGCCCGTGCTACGAGCATTCTGACAGTTAGTGTGACTCGGGGGTGTTGACTCATTTAAACTAACATATTCATCCTGCTGTAACCAGGTTTCTGTTAGGCAGAATAAATCAATATGTTGATCAATTATTATATCATTTACCAACAGGGACTTAGAAGAGAGAGACCTAATGTTTAATAGACCACATTTAACTGTTTTAGTCTGTGGTGCAGTTGAAGGTGCTATATTATTTTTTCTTTTTGAATTTTTATGCTTAAATAGATTTTTGCTGGTTATTGGTAGTCTGGGAGCAGGCACCGTCTCTACGGGGATGGGGTAATGAGGGGATGGCAGGGGGAGAGAAGCTGCAGAGAGGTGTGTAAGACTACAACTCTGCTTCCTGGTCCCAACCCTGGATAGTCACGGTTTGGAGGATTTAAGAAAATTGGCCAGATTTCTAGAAATGAGAGCTGCTCCATCCAAAGTGGGATGGCTGCCGTCTCTCCTAACAAGACCAGGTTTTCCCCAGAAGCTTTGCCAATTATCTATGAAGCCCACCTCAATTTTTTGGACACCACTCAGACAGCCAGCAATTCAAGGAGAACATGCGGCTAAACATGTCACTCCCGGTCTGATTGGGGAGGGGCCCAGAGAAAACTACAGAGTCCGACATTGTTTTTGCAAAGTTACACACCGATTCAATGTTAATTTTAGTGACCTCCGATTGGCGTAACCGGGTGTCATTACTGCCGACGTGAATTACAATCTTACCAAATTTACGCTTAGCCTTAGCCAGCAGTTTCAAATTTCCTTCAATGTCGCCTGCTCTGGCCCCCGGAAGACAATTGACTATGGTTGCTGGTGTCGCTAACTTCACATTTCTCAAAACAGAGTCGCCAATAACCAGAGTTTGATCCTCGGCGGGTGTATCGTCGAGTGGGGAAAAACGGTTAAAGATGTGAACGGGTTGGCGGTGTACACGGGGCTTCTGTTTAGGGCTACGCTTCCTCCTCACAGTCACCCAGTCGGCCTGCTTTCCCGGCTGCTCGGGATCTGCCAGGGGGGAACTAACGGCGGCTAAGCTACCTTGGTCCGCACCGACTACAGGGGCCTTGCTAGCTGTAGAATTTTCCACGGTGCGGAGCCGAGTCTCCAATTCGCCCAGCCTGGCCTCCAAAGCTACGAATAAGCTACACTTATTACAAGTACCATTACTGCTAAAGGAGGCCGAGGAATAACTAAACATTTCACACCCAGAGCAGAAAAGTGCGGGAGAGACAGGAGAAGCCGCCATGCTAAATCGGCTAAGAGCTAGTAGCTACGCTAAGCTAGCGGATTCCTAAAAACACGCAAAGCGAATAATGTGTAAATAATTTAGAGGTGATTCAGCAGAAGGAGTGCTTTAGTTAAGGCACGTAAAGATTACACTGGGAAACAAATCGTAATCTAGATAACTAGATCAATCTAACTGCGCAGATCAAACAGCTAACAGATACAGAAAAACACCGCTGTGCTCCGGAACAAGAAGTGATACAATACCGCAGTGAGAGCCGACCACCAGTAGAGTCAAGTAAAAAAGTAAAAAAAAAAAAAAAAAAAAAAAAAAAAAAAAAAAAAAAAAAAAAAAAAAAAAAAAATAAAAAGGTAAAAAAGTAAAAAAGTCTTGAAAAAGACTATTAGTTCAAAGTCCAAAGCAGCAGGTAGCAGTCTCTGTGTAAACAGTCCCAACAGAGAGCCAAAATTAACAGATACAGCAAAACACCGCTGTGCTCCGGAACAGGAAGTGATACAATACCAAGATCATGTGGGAAAGTGGAGCGGTTGTGGAAATCTACAAAGCTCCAGGTCCACCTCCTTCATTTAAAGGAGCTTTTAATCTCTTTTAATAATATGGTGAAAGATGTGAGGGCTGCTTATTTTTCCACTTTAATTTCTAACAGCCGACAGAATCCAAAAATTTTGTTTGACACAATCAGAGACATTGTTACACCTGCATCTCCTGCTGCTATCATTCAGTCAAATGAAGACTGTGACAATTTTTTGTCCTTTTTTATCAGCAAAATTTGTGATATCAGGGCAAATATTAATCCCTCTCTTTGTTTTCCTGTCCTCTATCTTACCCGGCCATCAGTTCTGGATAGTTTTAAACCTATATCACTGAAAGAGCTCACTGGTCTGGTGGACAGATTGAAACCTTCCTCCTGCCCACTTGATATCGTCCCCACCTCCTTTTTTAAAAAGGTCTTCCATTCTATTGGCCCGGTTGTCTTATTGATAATAATTAGATCACTGCTTTCCGGCTATGTCCCTCAGTATTTTAAACAGGCAGTTATTCACCTTCTTTTAAAAAAGCCTAATGCTGATCCTTCACTCCTTCAAAATTTTAGACCAATTTCAAAGTTGCCTTTTATTTCCAAAGTCTTAGAGAAAGTGGCCAAACAGCTTAATGAGGTTTTAGCTGAACATAATATTCTTGATAAACTCCAGTCTGGGTTCTGTCACTTGCACTCTACAGAAACTGCCCTTCTCAGAGTTTCAAATGATATTTTAATGTGCAGAGATCCAGGTGAATATTCTGTGCTTGTCCTTTTAGATCTCTCTGCAGCTTTTGACACGGTGGATCATGGAGTCTTAGTTGAGAGACTAAGGACTTGGGTGGGCATTTCTGGGTCTGCTCTGGACTGGTTTTTGTCTTATCTTTCACACAGGACTTTCGCTGTTGCTGCTGGTAAATTTATGTCCTCCTCTGCCATGCTATCCTGTGGTGTGCCTCAGGGTTCTGTTCTGGGACCTATATTGTTTGCTCTATATTTGCTCCCACTTGGTCATGTCTTGAGTAGTTTTAAAGATGTCTCCTACCACTGTTATGCGGATGACATCCAGCTGTACATCTCATTCACTCCTCAAACGGTCTGTAGGGTATCTGCTCTTCAGAACTGTGTTGAGGTTATTGTTGACTGGATGGCGGCCAACTATTTGTCCTTAAATATAGCAAAGACTGAGGTCCTTGTTTGTGCCCCTGACGAGTTTGTTCCCATTGTGGTTGGGAATCTTGGTTCTCTGGCCCCTTTTGTTCACTCAGCAGTGAGGAACTTGGGTGTTACGTTCGATCACTCCCTCAATTTTGACGTGTATGTTACCCGCCTGGCACAGTCTTGTTTTTTCCATTTGCGCAATATTGCCCGTCTGCGCAGCATCGTGTCTCGGGTGGAGATGGAGATGATCATTCATGCATTTGTGTCATCACGTTTTTTTTTTTAGCCTTAGCAAGTCCTCTTTGGACCACTTACAAACAGTTCAGAATGCGGCTGCGAGGCTGCTGACGAGGTCATCAAAGAGGTCACATATAACCCCAATCCTCTCCTCCTTGCACTGGCTCCCCATCCATTTCAGACTCCAATTTAAAATTCTAGTACTGACTTTTAGAGCTCTGCATGGTCAAATGCCATCTTATATCACCGAGCTATTACATCCATATGTGACAAGTAGGTCTCTGAGGTCTTCGGACCTGGGCCTATTGGTTGTGCCTAGGACTAGACTGAAGACCAGGGGAGACTGTGCTTTTGAGGTGGTGGCACATAAAATGTGGAATGCATTGCCTTTGGACCTACGCTCCGTGGACTCTGTTGAAACATTTAAAGTGAAGCTAAAGACCCTTTTGTATAGGCTGGCTTTTACCTAGTTTTTATGGTTTTATGTTTCTGCTGTTTTTAATTTCTCTGTTCTTATGTGAAGCACTTTGTGATTTCTATCTTGAAAGGTGCTATATAAATAAACCTTATTTACTTACTTACTAGTTAGACTGTCCCTCAGAAAACCCAGAGACACCTGTAGTTTGTCCTTTTTCCATTTTCTTTCCGCCCGTCTGCAGCGTTGCCTGAGGGCACGGGTCGTGGCATTTAACCAGGGGTTGGATTTTGATTTCCTGGATTTGCAGCACATCGGTGCAACAGAGTCCAAAATGACTGTGCATGTAGAGTGGAAAGAAGAGAGGATGTTATCTGGGAGTAATGGAGAAACCAGTCCATTCATGGCATAAAACTGAGAGTCCATGAAGGCAGCAGCAAAGTCCCCCGCTGTCGAGGAGGTGACCAAACGGCGGCGAGAGACAGGAACAAGTGGCTTACCAGCAGATGGAGGAGCAATAAATTCAAAAATAACAGGAAAGTGATCTGAAATAGCAATGTCTGATATGTCCTTAAGTGAAACTGAGAGCCCAAAAGAAATAACCAGGTCCAAGGTGTGTCCAAGATTATGTGTTGGTCCATCCACAACTTGTGTTAGACCAAAAGACTTCAGGAGGCTTTTAAAATCATCAGCCAGCTGATTAGGACAACAGATATGAATATTAAAATCACCACAGACCAAAAATGTATCATATTTTGGGCTAAAATCTGCCAGAAACTCAGAAAACTCCTGAATAAAATCCTTATTAAATTTTGGTGGACGATAAACAACAGCACAGAGCACAGGACAGTCGAACTCCATCACAAACAACTGAAGTTCAAAAGTGGAGTAGACATTAGAAGATAAAAATCGGTATTTAAAGCTGTCTTTAAAAACCATGGCCACACCACCGCCTCGACCTGATGCTCGCGAGGAGCTGAAAAACGAGCAACCGGGGGGGAGGAGCTCAGAAAAGGCGCTATTTTCACCTGGTTTCAGTCAGGTCTCTGTTAACAGGAGAAAGTCCAGATCACGACTGGAGAAAAAGTCATTCAAAATGAAAGTCTTACTTGTGAGTGATCTGGTGTTGACGAGCGCCACACAGACTGAGCGCACGTCAGTCTGCTGGGAGACACGACTGAGCGGGCGCAGGTTCTCCTGCACGCAGCCCCGTCTGCAGTTCCTCACGGGTCGGCGACGCAGAAGTGGAGACCCGGCACCCCGGACAACCGGCCGGAGCCACCGATAGCTAAAACCCAGGGAACGCCACACATTGTAGCCGTCATCTGATGTGACGAATCCGGCCATGAAATGCCGTGGAGCATGCTTGCAAGAAGCAGCCAGGCACACTCTGAGCCGAACAAGGACTCCTCCTCTCTTCCCGTGTACCCTGCGGCGCAGATGCCGAGGCAACACGCCAAGCAGCCGGCGCAGAAAGTCCAGTACGGACGTTAAGACAGGCAGCGGGGGCAGTGGTGTCCCTGGCCATCCGCCAGAGCCAGAAGCAGCTAGATTCTCCAGCAAAGCCCGAACGCCGATAAGAGTCTGGCGATCATACACCAGGAGCGGTGACACATTCTATACAACAAACTGCAAAAACAATAAAAACTACAACAAAAGAGTAAGTGTCAACAGCAGGCCACACACACAATGGCGCCATCTTTAATTTCCCTATTATGCCATTAAAATGACAAATGCCAGACAAAATGTGCCATCTCTGGCACATTTAAATAACAGGTTGTTTGGCACAAAGTCATTCCAGCGGTACCCTAGCATCCTCCAAAGAGTCCTGGATTAATGATTTCAGACCTGTGGGTCTGACATTACTCATTATGAAAACTTTTGAAAATATCATCAAGGGCCAGTGAGTGTAAAAAGATCAGTCAAACTCAGATGCACTTCAATTTGCCCGCTGGTCAGGACAGGGTGTTGATGATGCTGCTGATCATCTCAAGGGTGCTAAGTCTCTGGCGTGGCTGGTGTTTATAGATTTTTCCTCAGCTTTTACCTGCATCCAGCCCCACATCTTGGCATACTGGTTAAATCAAACCGATAGTCTCTGATTTGTTGGCTTATCATTGGTGCTGTATGATGTTTTTGTGTATTCCACTGGATCACCACAGGGGTGCATCCGTTCACCCCTTTTCTTTGTTCTGTACACAGCTGTGCCACAACCAGCATGAGGGGTGTCATATTATTAAATGTGCTCATGATTCAGTTACAGCGTCACTGCTGAAGGGTGACCAGCCTGTGCTCTGTGTTCTGAGGATGCAGGATTACTATGTGCCCCTAAGATTAAAAAGAAAACAGCAGGCCACAGAGCATTCTCTTACTGTAAGTCTGTTTGGTGGAGCGATCCGCCTGCTGAGCTAAAAACAGTCGGCTTCCATAGTGCCTTTCGTATGGCTAGCATTCCTACGTAGTATTGAGCCATTTTTTCCAGTGGAGCAGGTCTCAGTCTCACTCTGTCTAAATTCTGGGTCTGTTAGTGAAGCATAGGGCTAGCTGCCCGTGACCACATTAGTACCTTCTGCGATTCTCTCTTGGTTTACTGCTGGTTCTAAGTTTTTTTTTTTTTTTTTTGTCACCTCTGTCACCTGGGGGTGAGTAAGGTTAGACATTTCCTATGTGAAGTACCTTGAGGTGGCTTTGTTGTGATTTGGTGCTTCTAAAGACCAGAAACAAGCTGCAGAGAGTTAATAAAGTCTTCAGCTAAGTCGTGGTCATACCTTTAAGTGACCTGACAAGTTTATTTGATGTCAGGTCTCTGAAGATGGTGGAAAACATTTTGGTAGATCTCAGTCACCTTCAGTGCCTTTCAGGTGCATCCATCTGGCAGAAGATACAAAACATCATCTTCAATATCATCAAGATTCATCCCATCCTGTCTATGGCTGATGCTGAGACTTTGATTCATGCATTTGTCTCTTCTAGATTGGACTATTGTAATGCTTGAGTTTCTGGTTTACCACAGTCCAGGATTAGGGGTCTTCAACTGGTTCAAAATGCTGCTGCCAGACTTTTGACACAAAGCAGAAAGTTTGACCACATTATGCCCGGTTTGGCGTCCCTGCACTGGCTTCCAGTTGCTGCAAGATCGGATTTTAAAGTACTGGTATTAGTTTATAAGATTGTTCATGGACTTGCACCTCCCTATCTGGCTGACCTAGTAAACCCTTATGTACCTGCTCAGGGTGCAGGACTTCTGTGTGTTCCCAGGGTGAATAAAGAGTCTGCCGGTCACAGAGCTTTCTCCTACCGTGCCCCAGCTCTGTGGAACGATCTCCCGGCACACATACGGCAGTCTGATACTGTGGAGACTTTTAAGTCACGTTTAAAGACTCATTTGTTTTCCCTGTTTTATCATTAGTAAAGGAAAGTGACATGTTTAGCCGCATGTTCTCCTTGAATTGCTGGCTGTCTGAGTGGTGTCCAAAAAATGAGGTGGGCTTCATAGATAATTGGCAAAGCTTAGCTAAAACAACATAATCTGAACTACACAAATTAGTTCCTGGGGAAATATGTGCAATAAGACCTGTCTTGAAAAACATGCAGAATCACCCCAGCGTCTAACGCTGATCTCACCTGAGTGTCACCGTGTTATCATGACCTTGCATCTGTATTTAGCAAAACCAGGGCTAAGTCTTTACCTCCTCACTGTGACTACTATTGCGCAATAGACCTACTCTCGGGGACCAGCACCCCAAGGGGCAAGTTATACTCTTTGTCTACACCCAAATGTCAGGCTATGAATGAATACATTCAGGATTAGCTGCGGGGTTAATCTGTCCGTCCTCATCTCCTGCATGGGCGGGAATCTTTTTTGTGGAAAAGAAAGTTAAAACCCTTTGTTCCTGCATTGATTACAGGGAGCTTAATGACATAACAATCAAGAACCGGTATCCTCTACCTGTTATCGCTTCTGCGTTTGTATGGTACTTTTGTACTAAACTTTTCGCAAAGTTAGACTTGCATAATGCCTACCACTTGGTGAGGATAACAGAAGGAGATGAATGGAAGACTGCGTTTGACACCTCTAACAGTCACTAAGAGTATTTGGTGATGCCTGTTGGATTAACTAATGCTCCCACAGTCTTCCAAATCCTTGTCAATGATATTCTCCATGAGTATCTGAACAAGTGTGTGTTTGCGTACTTGGATGATATTCTTATTTATTCCCCCGATGAAGAGTCCCATTCACAACATGTCAGATATGTATTGCAAACATTGTTCCAAAATCAGGTGTATGTAAAGGCAGAAAAGTGTGAGTTCCACAAACCCTCTGTATCATTCCTGGGATTCATACTGACCGAGGGAGAGAGCAAAATGTATCCTAAGAAAATTAGGCCTGTGGAAGATTGGGGAGTGCCTCACACCTGCAAGGAATTACAAAGATTTCTGGGTTTTGCCAACTTCTACAGGAAATTTATTTGAAACTTTAGTTAACCCTCACCCCTGCATAATCTAATCCCTCCCTCAGGTCGTTCATTTGGACACCGAAGTGTGATGACAATGCTTTACCCCCGTGCTACTCCTCCCTGACCTTGCTCAACAGTTTGTGGTGGAAGTGGACGCTTCGGATATTGGCATCGGGGAAGGACAGTCTCAAATTAGTTCTACTATGGACGGACCACAGACCTAGTGTGGACGAACCACAAAAAATCAGAGTACCTGTGGCCTACCGAAAGACCTAATGCCAGACAGGTCCGGTGTGCTAACTTTTTCAGTCATTTTAATTTTGTTTTATCATATCGCCCGAGGTCCAAGCACGGCCAACCTCACACTTTATCATTCCAAGGTGACCCCACCAGCTTTCCCTCTAATCCCTCAACCATTCTGCCTGCCTCTTGTTTTGTGTCTGCCCTCACGTGAAACATAGAATCTTAGATTAAAGCTGCCCCAGAAAATGTACTGTTACCTCTTGAGTGTCCTCAGGGGAAGCTCTACATTCCTGACTGCCTTAAGGGGGACATTATAAAGTGGAGTTGTGATAGTCATTTCTCTTACCATCCGGGCATAAAACTGTTTGTCATTCACCAGAGATTCTGGTGGCCATGCAGGCTCCAAGATATCACCAGCTATGTAAACGCTGAAAAGATTTGCACCATGCACAAGTCCTCCATGCAGCGTCCTTCAGGAACATTATTTCTTTTTTCTGATCCCTAAAGGGCCCATCACACATAACATGAAAGAGGCAGAATGGCACATAAAGGAGGATTTGAATGGCACTCATGAAAAATCAGAGCTGCAATCAAATGCCTTGTACAGCAGTCCGTACAACCAACAGCACATGCACTCCACAGATGTGCTGGAAACCCAATCCAACAGCGAGGAAGATGAGGTCATATTGCCATCTGACCATGGGTGCAACATTCATACAACATGTCCTATGCATGTTGGACCATTCGGACTGCGGTCATGGGGCTGCATGAAATGATTGGCCATGTCAAACGTGAGCCAAATGTCGCGATCAAGCCAGCCTTCACATGTGCAAGTGTGTCCCCCCCCGTGCACCACAAATGATGTGCTAATCTGTCTTGCCCCCCCATCCAACTTTGTTGAGGTGCGGCCAACATTCGAGGTGGCAAAAGCTAGAACAGCGGCTGCAGTGCAGTGCAACTGCTGTCCAGTACAGTACGAAAACCTGCACAGGCTGTCATGTGCATGGTGGACATCATTTAACACATACATTGTCATTCCCTCCCATGGATTACAACATGTAAATAAGACAGCATGATCATCACAGCTGTAATACGAGATGTGCAGGTGTGCACAGTGTGCTGCTTGTCCACGGTGACTCCATGCATGTGACAGGGCCTGCGCGCTGCCAGATACAGCTAAGCGGAAATGAGAGCTGTCAAACACCCAACATGACATATACAGCATGTCCTTGTGGAGGTGTAATTACGGGCAACAGTGTGCCCAGCCGCCACAACAGAGATAAAAAATAAATACCCTACCCTGTGCCTCACGCCACATGACACGTGATCACAGCATCCACACGGTCTGGCCGTCATGTGGACATTAGCTGACAGCCAGCACACATGTGTGCACCAGTGTGGTCAGTGACAGTGACCCTGTGGGCAGTATGGTGGCTTAGTGGTTAGCACTGTTTCCCCATAGCAAGAAGGTCATGGGATGAATTCCCACCTGTGGCCTTTCTGTGTGGAATTTGCATGTTCTCCCCATGTTTGCGTGGGTTTCCTCTTGGTGCTCCACTTTCTTCCCACATTTAAAGATATGCAGGTTAGGTGAATTGGAAACTTTGCAATTACCCACGTCTCCCTTGCAAAAGAGAGCTCGATCTCAATGGCGCTTGCAAAAAAAAAAAAAAAAAAATCAATGTTAAATAAAGGTTAAATAAAAATTTTGGGGGAGCGTGTCTCACTCATTGCTGATGTGATGTCTGTATTGACATGATAACACACAATACATCCACTACAGGTATGCATTTGTCAGGGGACTGTGGATGACATGTAATCACATCATGGGTTGGATGTCATTCAAAATCAAGCAGGGAGGGAGCTGACCACGGCCCACAAACAGTGACTGCATTCCTGCAGCTCATTGCGCTGCTCCACATCGCAGATGCTGTGTCAGCACATTGCAAAGCTGGGGAACACATGTCACATGTGGTCCAATCACCCATGTACAAGGCACGGTGGCGCATGCATGTCTGCAAATGATGATGACATGGGAAAAAACTTAAACCTCTACCATGCAAAGCAAAAGCCATACATCAACAACATCCAGAAACACCGCTGCCTTCTCTGGACCCAAGCTCATTTGAAATGGACAGATGCAAAGTGGAAAAGTGTGCTGTGGTCTTATGAATCCACGTTTCAAATTGTTTTTTTGGAAATCATGGACGCCGTGTCCTATGGACAAAAGAGGAAAAAGACCATCCAGATTGTTACCAGTGCAAACTTCAAAAGCCAGCATCTATGACGGTATGGGGGTCTGTTAGTGCCCATGGCATGGACAACTTACACATCTGTGATGGCACCATCAATGCTGAAAGGTATATCCAGGTTTTGGCTCTTGCTTGCCTCTACTGGTGGTTGGCTCTCACTGCGGTATTGTATCACTTCCTGTTCCGGAGCACAGCGGTGTTTTGCTGTATCTGTTAGCTGTTTAATCTGCGCAGTTAGATTGATCTAGTTACCTAGATAACGATTTGCTTCACAGTGTAATCTTCACGTGCCTTAACTAAAGCACTCCCTCTGCTGAATCACCTCTAAATTATTTACACATTATTCACTTTGTGTGTTTTTAGGAATCGGCTAGCTTAGCGTAGCTACTAGCTCTTAGCCGGTTTAGCATGGCGGCTTCTCCTGTCTCTCCCGCACTTTTCTGCTCTGGGTGTGAAATGTTTAGTTATTCCTCAGCCTCCTTTAGCAGTAATGGTACTTGTAATAAGTGTAGCTTATTCGTAGCTTTGGAGGCCAGGCTGGGCGAATTGGAGACTCGGCTCCGCACCGTGGAAAATTCTACAGCTAGCCAGGCCCCTGTAGTCAGTGCGGACCAAGGTAGCTTAGCCGCCGTTAGTTTCCCTCTGGCAGATCCCGAGCAGCCGGGAAAGCAGGCCGACTGGGTGACTGTGAGGAGGAAGCGTAGCCCTAAACAGAAGCCCCGTGTACACCGCCAACCCGTTCACATTTCTAACCGTTTTTCCCCACTCGGCGACACACCCGCCGAGGATCTCTGTGCTTGTTCTGTTGGACCTCAGTGCTGCTTTTGATACTGTTGACCATAAAATTTTATTACAGAGATTAGAGCATGTCATAGGTATTAAAGGCACTGCGCTGCGGTGGTTTGAATCATATTTGTCTAATAGATTACAGTTTGTTCATGTAAATGGGGAATCTTCTTCACAGACTAAAGTTAATTATGGAGTTCCACAAGGTTCTGTGCTAGGACCAATTTTATTCACTTTATACATGCTTCCCTTAGGCAGTATTATTAGACGGTATTGCTTAAATTTTCATTGTTACGCAGATGATACCCAGCTTTATCTATCCATGAAGCCAGAGGATACACACCAATTAGCTAAACTGCAGGATTGTCTTACAGACATAAAGACATGGATGACCTCTAATTTCCTGCTTTTAAACTCAGATAAAACTGAAGTTATTGTACTTGGCCCCACAAATCTTAGAAGCATGGTGTCTAACCAGATCGTTACTCTGGATGGCATTTCCCTGATCTCTAGTAATACTGTGAGAAATCTTGGAGTCATTTTTGATCAGGATATGTAATTCAAAGCGCATATTAAACAAATATGTAGGACTGCCTTTTTGCATTTACGCAATATCTCTAAAATCAGAAAGGTCTTGTCTCAGAGTGATGCTGAAAAACTAATTCATGCATTTATTTCCTCTAGGCTGGACTATTGTAATTCATTATTATCAGGTTGTCCTAAAAGTTCCCTAAAAAGCCTTCAGTTGGTTCAGAATGCTGTACTGACGGGGACTAGCAGGAGAGAGCATATCTCACCCGTGTTGGCCTCTCTTCATTGGCTTCCTGTTAATTCTAGAATAGAATTTAAAATTCTTCTTCTTACTTATAAGGTTTTGAATAATCAGGTCCCATCTTATCTTAGGGACCTCGTAGTACCATATTACCCCAATAGAGCGCTTCTCTCTCAGACTGCGGGCTTACTTGTAGTTCCTAGGGTTTGTAAGAGTAGAATGGGAGGCAGAGCCTTCAGCTTTCAGGCTCCTCTCCTGTGGAACCAGCTCCCAATTCAGATCAGGGAGACAGATACCCTCTCTACTTTTAAGATTAGGCTTAAAACTTTCCTTTTCGCTAAGGCTTATAGTTAGGGCTGGATCGGGTGACCCTGGACCATCCCTTGGTTATGCTGCTTTAGACGTAGATTGTGGGGGGGTTCCCATGATGCACTGTTTCTTTCTCTTTTTGCTCCGTATGCATCACTCTGCATTTAATCATTAGTGATCGATCTCTGCCCCCTTCACGGCATGTCTTTTTCCTGGTTTTTTCCCTCAGCCCCAACCAGTCTCAGCAGAAGACTGCCCCTCCCTGAGCCTGGTTCTGCTGGAGGTTTCTTCCTGTTAAAAGGGAGTTTTTCCTTCCCACTGTGGCCAAGTGCTTGCTCATAGGGGGTCGTTTTGACCGTTGGGGTTTTTCATAATTATTGTATGGCCTTGCCTTACAATATGGAGCGCCTTGGGGCAACTGTTTGTTGTGATTTGGCGCTATATAAGAAAAAAGTTGATTGATTGATTGATTGAAACAACCAAACCACCCCCCCCCCTCCCCAGAGGACCGTCCCATCAAACCCTGGGAAGAGGAGAAAAGAAAAACACAACCCAAACTTAAGCTTGCAAACAAAAAACGCTAACCCCCCCCCCCCCAGGACGACATGTAGGGACCAACACCCCCCAGAGGACATCCCGCCAGCTCCAGGAGTAATAACCACAGCCTAGGTCCCTCTGGGATCCAAAGTCACCCATGGGGACTCCCAGCGCCTCCCAGATGACCGTTCCATCAAACCCCAGGAGACGCTGCCCCTCATGACTAACAGACCCAGCCCCGGCTGTCTATGGCTAGATGGACCCACAGCCCTTTCCCCCCCAGAGGACACCACAGTCACACCCTGAGGGCGGAAACTCGGGGGAAAAACAAAAGAAAAAAAAACATACAAACAAAACAACCCCAACCCCACCCCCCTGGCGCAGTGGAAACTGGAAGTACGTCCAGTGTCACCAACCACGACTATACCCCAGAAGTCAACCGGGAGGAGTGGAACAGCGGTAATGGCAGATGGCACAAAACGGCGCCACCCCTCCGACTTCCAAACCAGCCACCAGCTGCGGGTATATTCCACTGCCCCAAACCTCAGCTACGCCGATGGCATACGGCTCAAAGGCGCGCTGAAGCCGGAGGTGGAACAGGGAATCAACAAAAAAAAAACAACACCCCGAACCCCCCCCCCCTTCCCGGGTGCAGAGGTTACCTGGGAAACGCCCAGCATAACCAAACTGCACCACTCCAGCAACGCCGACAACCTACGGCTCACACGGCTGGAGCAAGAGGAGAAGAGAGGGCACAACAAAAACAAAAAAAAAAAAAACAAAGAAAAAAGAAAAAACAACCCAATTACCCCCTCATCACCCCCCAGAGGACCGTCCCATCAAACCCTGGGAGGTGAAACCAAAATAAATAAAAAGAAAGACTAACAGACTAACATAAAGTTACCTGGGTCCTTTCTATGCTCCAGACAGCCTGCACGGTCACGACCCCAGAACACTAATAGTGCAGAACATCCCACACAAAAACTGAACCAACACAAAACTAAGTGACTTATACCGTTATGCTCAAACAAATGGAACACACCTGTTCCACCTTAAGAGCTATAACGGTAATGTGACTCAGTCACCAACAGGGGGAGCCAAAGTGCTAAAAATAAAAAACCCCTTTGGTAACTGAGAAAACAACTCACGCTGCTTTCCCTGTGCGCAGCTACGTGTAACACACAACCAAAATGTGCTTCAACTAAATTACGCCGGAGCTGACACAACAGACGCAGTAACTATCTTCACCCAGGGAGACGGGGCTACAACTGTAACAACAGGAAGCACAGCGACCCGTGCCACAGAACTCCGCCGTGCGCGTTCACCAATTAAAGACACACTCATGCAGCTCCCGTTTTACCTCTTATCCGGTCAAAGTGTGACGCGAAGCCGTCGCTATTCACACTCCACAACAACCCACAGATAAGGCAACACCACAGGAACACGGCTGCAAGAGAGCTCAAATCACTATGCAATAATGGGTTCTCCGACATGCACCATCCGGGCGGAGAGCACCCGCAACTGATCCCCATAACTTCTGACGTCTGCTGCCGCCTTCCTGGCGCAGTACCGCCTCTGCTACCGCTGGGTCCATGATGTATTGGCCAGAGACTACTGTTATGTGTCGGACGCAGTCGGAGAACCGACCAGCATTTGAAGTAGGACCCAGCATAAAGGAAACAGAGCACGGTTCAAAGGATAACAGAATTTAATGACATAACAGTGAGTGCTAAACAAATAAGTGCGCGGTCTGGCGAGGTGGAAGAACGGTGCGCTCCCAGCAGCACAAACGGTCCGGAGCCAGAACAGTTCGGACCCAAGGACCCCGCCGACACCCCCCAGGTGGCCGCGACCAACCGAGTCTGTGAAAGAAGAAACCATCATGTGAGTCCACCACTCCACACACAGAGAGACCACTCAAAGGTGTACATAAACAGCAAACACTTCCTGGCTTAATCACCAATCAGCTTCCCACCCTGTAGGCATGGAACACCCAGTTCAATTCTCCACTGCAGTGGAAGCTGATTAAACGACTAACATAACAGCTCAATATAATAAGGTGTGAGGGACACCACATTTACTGACTGTACTCATGTTAGTCACAAAACCTAAAGTACCTCAGGAAGTGTGCTGACGAGCGTGAGACCTCACCCCCTCCTCTTTCACAGACTATGGCATCAAACCTGGTACGGTCTCTGCGTCCATGATGATGAGATGGTTCTCTAAACGTCGATCTCACCCATCTATTCACAAGGTCGAGTCTCTGGCAAATACACACTGTGTAGTCCAGACTTAAATGCAACCATGCCCCAATCCATATAGATGCACCACAGCTATGAGTCCTGACGAGCTGCACATGACCAGCCTCAGGTGATCAGGGTGAGGTCCTAATAACTCAGCCACACAGCCACTCAGTCCTGAACGCATGCCACCTGGAAGGAAAAACAAAACACAGAAAACAGAAGACAGAAACAAAAGCCAGCCAGGCACCCCAGCCACAACACAGTCAGACTGCCCCAGTGTAGAGAGAAACTCAGCAGAAAGAAGGGAATCACACTGAGATGTCTTTCAGCTGATGATGAGAGAATGCAGAATAAGACATCAAAAATGAAGCTGTAAAACCAGTCGAAAGCTGTATTTGGAGTGTGGCTTGTGCCTCAACATGTCATGCAACAAAGAAAAACACTAGCTGGTTCCTGCACTTTGGGTTGGGGACGTACTAGACAATGTTGGCAGTTGTCCTTTTTCACACATGGTAAAGTTTCTGTTGCCGCTCACATGTATTTTGGTGAGATGATCAAAGTACATGTTTTGTTTTCTGATGCTGACAAAGGGACATTTGGTTGTTGGTGTTGTCAAAGTAATCTGCCAAAACCATCAGTTGGCAAATGGCACTTTTGTGTGAAATAGTTCTGCCAAACAAATGGCTCAGTGTGATTACATGACACAAATGAGGAAAAAGAAAACAGTCATCCAGAGCTTCATTTGCAACTGTTACTGAGGATTGTCATTGTATTCATTGCATGGTGGCTTAGTGGTTAGCACTGTTGACTCACAGCAAGAAGGTAATGGGATCAATTCCCACCTGTGGCCTTTTTGTGTGGAGTTTGCCTGTTCACCCGTGTCTGTGTGGGTTCTCTCCAGGTGCTCCGGCTTCCTCCCACATCCAAAGACATGCAGGTTAGATGGACTGGAAACTTTAGATTGTCTGTAGGTTAGAATGAGTTTGTTTGTCTGTATGTGACCCTGTGACTGACTGGCGTCCTGTCCAGCATGAACCCACCTCATGGCCTATGGCGGCTGGGGTAGGCTCCCCGTGACCCCTAATTGGGGTAAGCAGTTGAAGATGAGTGAGTATTGGTCAAACTGAAACAGTTTTCTCTTACTTGTCGTGTTGCTCTTCGTTGGTCTTTAGTATTGATCACAGTTGACTTAAACATAAATAAAATATGCAAAAAAAAAAAAAAGAATTTTGCAACATGCTGTTTGTATGTTTATGGGATCCAAAAGAAGTTCCTGTATATTATGGCCAGCCTGTACGCAGGTAGTGAGTGCTGTTTGAAATGAGAGCAAATCATCTGTGTTCTGGTGTACCTCAGGGATGCGTTCTGGCTCTTTGACAGTTCATTGTTTGCATGGACTTGGTATTATGTCAGGTTGTGGAAACTAGTGGCTTATGTGACTTTGTTGGTGAAAAAAAACACTTACTGACATTGACTTCACAGACGGTGCTGTGATCTTTGTACAGTCAATGGATTCTCTGATTGCATCACTTGAGAAGATGAGTTAGGAATCAAAGTGTCTGGGTTTGCAAATAAGAGCCAGGCTTTCATTGATGTCCAATGCGTTACGTTTTGCAGTATCTGAATGAACCCAGTGTGCACACAGCAACCAATCAGCTGATACAATGATAAAGCTGATTTAATGACAAAACTTGTGAGAGCAATAGTCTAGTTAACACTAGGGTGCAAAAATCCAAACACAAGAAAAACAGTCCAAAAACAATCTATGTTCAACTGGGGAACAGAAGAATCACCAAACCAAACACCAAACAAAATCTAATATGTAAGTAACACACCCAGGAGTAAAAAAGGAAAAGACAAAGACTAAGAAATGGGAAACAGCAAAATCCAGGAGGTGAGACAAATGAACAATTTGTCACCACTAGGGATGCACTGATCCTGATACCAGTATCAGGTACTGGCCTGATCCCATATTCATTTACTCATACTTGTAATCATAAAATGTCTCTGATACTCCGTGACCTGATACCGCTTTACAGCAGCATGTCAATGTGGGATTTTTACCCACACGCTCTGAAATTTCCAGATTTTAAATCTCTGCTTTTTTCATATGTTTTGAACACTGCAGCTTAAATAATGATCCGTCAGTGCTGTCCATTCATTGTGTGTGTGCGTGCACGCTGTGCTCCTCCAATATTTACATGTTCCATCTTTGGGGAAAAACAAAACATTTACAGTTTGTATTTGTGTATTGTGGCAAGCAGTGTGGAAGAATGAGACGCTTGGAGCTTTTGCTGCACTCTGCCACCAGGAGATGCTGCTTTATTTTTCAACTCACAACATGGAAATAGAGGAAAACATCAAACGTAATACACTTTTTGCTTGTGGTGAGAACAGAACACTTAACTAAACTTGACTAACCTAACTGGGCAATTGAACACACTAAATCAATAACTCCAACCACACTATTAAACAAACTATGAAAGACAAAACCAGTGCTTTAAAACCCCCAAACCCTGTACTCCCATGATGCTCTGCGGCTTTACAGTGCTCAGATTCAGCGACCGGCCTGGTGATCGCTACATTGCCCCCACCTGAGGGGTCAGTCGTCCTCGGCGACCCCATCACCCAATACAAAGGCCCGCAAGTGTCCAGGCCGCCTCCGACGTCGAGCGGGCCGGCCAGGTCCATGCATAATCACAACTGGTGAGGGGTGAGGGGCATGGAGTGCTGCCATCATCCTCCTTATTCACGGTGACTGGCACAAGGGGGTGGTATGGGGAGAGCCTGTCCTGGTGCAGCACCACTAGACGTCCCTTGCCAGGCATCCGTACCCAGTACACCACTTCAGACAAGTGGTCCACCACCTCACCCGGCCCCTGCCAGTTGCTGCGAAGCTTAAAGCTTGGGGGAAATCCCCTTTTTGCGGACAGGACAGTACACCCACACCTTGTCTCCTGGTGTGAAGGCCCGTCCTCTGCAATGGGTGTCGTAGGCTCTCTTCTGCCGGATTCCGGAGTTTGCTTGGACCTGACGGGTGTAGTCATGCACCGCGTGCAGATGCTCCCTCAGTCTGCGAAAATAGTCCATCTCCTTCCCCCCTGCAACCTCAGGTTCCGGTGGGGGACCAAACACCAAATCCACCAGTGTTCGGAGCTCTCTCCCAAACATGAGAGCAGCAGGCGTACACTGGCTCGATTCCTGGACAGCGTAAGACCAGGGGCAAGTGGCAATCCCAGTCCTTCTGATGTTGGTTGGTGAGAATGGTGAGCTGGGTGGCTAAGGTGCGGTTTAACCGCTCCACCAATCCATCACTTTGCGGGTGGAGTGGAGTTGTCCTTGTTTTGCTCACTCCTAACCTTCGGCAGACCTCGCAGAAAACCTGGGACTCAAAGTTCCATCCCTGGTCGCTGTGGAGCTCGTCAGGAACCCCAAAACGGGCGAACATCTCCTCCACCAGTTTTGCTGCCATGGTGGTGGCACTCTGATTTGGGACCACATATACCTCTGGCCACTTTGTGAAGTAGTCCATGGCCACTAGAATATAGCGGTTGCCAGAGTCAATGACCGGAAAGGGGCCAAGAATGTCCATTCCTACCCTGTCCATTGGGGCCCCCACCAAGTACTGTTATAATGGGGCATGAGAGTGCTGGGTCGGTCCCTTCTGGGCAGTGCAGGTATCACAGCAGTGTACATGCAACTCCACGTCTTGTCAACAGCCAAGCCAATAAAACCTGCCCCGAAGGCGGTGGAGCGTTTTGGCATTCCCATAGTGTCCCATCCCCACTGAGCCATGGACAACTTGAAGAACTTGGGGACGTAGGGCCCGGGGGACCAGCAGCTGCAGGAGGTCATTCCCTCTCCCGGGTGCTGCCACCTGTGATACATCACTCCACTATGGACTTCACGGGTGCCCCACTGGGAGTGATAAGCTTTCGCTTCAGGAACCAGGGCTGACACCTCTGCCCACTCAGGGCGCCGCCCTGCCTCCAACCAGCCCTTCACCAGTGCTAGGGTCACATCAGCCTCCTGCTGTTCCTTCAGCTGCTCAGTGGTCAGTGTGAGCCATTCCTCCCGGTCATTGATTGGAGAGATGGTCGCCACCCTCTGCGCCGGCTGGCTTCCTTCCTCCTGCCGGCAGCAGTACCAACACCCCATGGCTGCGCATGGATGGCGTGAGAGAGCGTCAGTGTTACCATGAAGCCGCCCGGCCCGATCTCAAAGTCATAACCCTGGAGGGCTTCCAGCCAGCGAGCCACCTGGCCTTTGGGGTTCTTGAAGGTCAGGAGCCAGGTGAGTGAGGCATGGTCGGTGCGGAGGAGGAAATGGCTCCCATGCAGATATGGCGGAAACTGCCGCAGTGCCAGGACTACCACCAGTAGCTCACGGCGGATGACACAGTATTTCTTTTCGGCCCGGCTTAGTGCTCGACTGAAGTAGGCCACCACATGTTCTCCACCTTCCCCCTGCTGAGAGAGGACAGCTCCAATGCCCACGTTGCTGGCATCCATGTCCACAATAAACGGCTGCTGAGCATTGGGATATGCCAAGACCGGAGCTTCAGTGAGGGCTGTTTTGAGTCGGGTATAGGCTGCTGCACAGTTGTCATCCCAGTGGAAGGGCTGGCCCTGTCAGTGAGGCAGTGTAGTGGACTGGTGATGGTGGCAAGTCTCGAACGAACCGCCGGTAGTACGAAGCCAGTCCTAGGAAGCTCCGCAACTCACTGACATTTGTAGGTGTCGGCCAATCTCGGATTGCAGCCACCTTTGCTGGGTTTGTAGCAACACCTTGAGCGCTGACAACATGGCCCAGGATCTCCGTCTCCCTGGATAGTAGGCAACACTTTGCTGGGTTCAGCCGCAACCCGGCCTGGCGGATGGTAGCAAAGACCTCACCCAGGTTCAACAGAGCTCTGTCAAAGTCAGTGGCATGCAACAGGAGGTCATCGAGGTACACAACACAACGACTCCGGGGCACGTTGGCCAGCACCCTCTCCATAAGTCGCTCAAATGTAGCCGGTGCATTGCAGAGCCCAAACGGCATGACGTGGAACTGCCAAGGCCCTTGTCCGAGGGTGAAGGCAGTTTTGGGCCTCGCCTCTGGGGCCAGTTCCACCTGCCAGTAGCCGCTGCGGAGATCCAGGGAGCTGAACCAGCTGGACCCAGCGATATAGTCAAGGGTATCATCAATCCGAGGGAGTCGATAGGAGTCCTTCTTGGTGACTGCATTAAGGCGACGGTAGTCCACACAAAACTGCCAGGTGCCATTCTTCTTCCTCACCAGTACAACTGGGGCTGCCCATGGGCTGTCTGAAGGCTCAGTGACCCCAGCAGCGAGCATCTCGTGGATCTTTTCCTCCGCCACCTGTCGTTTGGAAAGGGCCAGACGATGGAGGCGCAGACGGATGGGTTGGGCATTACCAGTGTCAGTGGTATGCTGAACCAGTCCAGTCTGCTTGCAGTCCTCATCTCTGGCAGCGAAAATATCCCCGTAGTCATCCAGAACACATTTCAGCTGGTGGCGCTGCCCATGGTGAAGGCCATCGATGCTGTGTTGCCATAGCTGGTGTATAGCCTCGGTTGTCTCAGCAGATGCAGTGACTGTTGGCTGTGTCATGCTGCCGGTGCCGAGTGTTGGGTCATGTGATCTTGGCACCTGCTTGGCTGTGGCTGACTGACAGTGTCTGTTTGGCCAGTTTTCCACCCTCTGCTCAGACTGAAGCTTCACAGTCTCGCCGCCCAGGGTGACAGTCCTCTCCAGCACATCAACTCGGGCTCCCCAGCGGTTCAGCAGATCCAGGCCGATGATACATGGGTCACACATATTGGCGAGCCAGAACTTGTGCACCACCTCCTTATCTCCAGCTTTGACTTTCAGCAGCCTCCTTCCCCCATGCTAACTTTTTCTCCAGTTACCGTCATCAGCTGGGTGCTGGTAGGGGCCCAAGATGTGGAAGACAGGTCGGAAGTGTCAGGGAGGGTGCCTGGTCTCATCAAGGAGATGGTGGACCCTGTGTCTATCAGGGCCTGGCAGGTTTTGCCCTCCAGTTGGCATTTCAGGTACAGTCCCTTTTCGTGGCCACAATGGCCCACCAGCGTACATCTGCCTTGGAGGGGGGACGGAGGCTGGAGTGGTGGTCCCCTCACTGGGCCACTATGTGGTAGTGTCCCACCGCCTTGGTTTTTGTAGCAGGGGCTGGGCAGTTTTGTGCAATGTGACCAGGCTCTTCACACCGGTAGCAGCGATCCAATGAGTGGGGCTACCGCGGGGAGCGTGGAGGTCTCCTCCGGGACTGAAGTGGCGGTGGCATGACTTGGTGGGCCCCTCCAGTCTCCTCTTCCTCATCGCAGTCTTCCATTCTGACGAGTGGTCATGGAGCAGGTGCCCTTGCAGTCTGTGTAGGTTGGGTGGTGAGCACCACCTCAGGCCGTTCAGCTTCATGCAGCACCTCGGTGAGGGCTTGAGGCATCCCCAGGCGGACATGCTGCTACAACTTCTCAGGTGCAAGCCCCGGTAGGAATGCATGGAGAGCCAGCTCCTCTTGGGCAGCTGCATTGAAGTGGGGGTAACCTTGTTGGGCATAGAGCAGCACGTCAGCAGCGAAGGTGCTCAGATTTTCCCCTTCCTGCCTGTGTCAACTGGGCAGCTGCTCTCGGCTGTGATCTGTGGAGCGTCGCTGCCCAAACTGCCTCTGCAGAGCTATTTTCAGGTTGTTCTGTTCTGCCAGAGAGAGGTCAAGGAGCACCTGGACTGCCTTCCCCTCCAATGCTAGGGCCAGATGAGTGGCAGTCTCCTCATCGCTCCAGCCATTGTGCAGTGCTGCTAGCTGGACTTGAGAAAGGTATGGCGCCAGCGGCGTTGTTCCATTGTATTTGGACAGATTGACTGATGATTTTGGCACTACCACTGGCTGTGACAGGCTTGCCATCATCGTTGGAGGGAGAGGCTTGTCTGCGGCTACAATAGCACCGTGTGGTGAGCTATGATCCATGGCCATCACGGCGTTGTCAGCAGTAGCCCTCCTTGTCGACAGAGGGCGATGCAGCGTGCTGGAGCCATCAGCAGGCAGCATAATACTTGCTGCACTGCTTGCGTCGATGGCAGCACCCCTCCCCATTGACAGGGGGCGACGAGAGCATGGAGTGCTGGAGCCCTCAGCAGGCAACATGACGTTTGCTGTACTGCTTCCGTTGGTGACAGTACCCCTCCCTGTCAACAGGGGGCGATGAGAGTGTGGCGTGCTGGAGCCCTCAGCAGGCAGCATGACGTTTGCTGCACTGCTTGCGTCGGCAGCAATACCCCTCCCTGTCAACAGGGAGCGATGACAGCGTGGTGCGCTGGAGCCATCAGGAACATCACTAGGCAGTATAGCTCTCTCGGCCTACAGGCTCTGCAGAAATGCCATGCTCTTGTTGATGGCTTGTTCAAGCTCCTCAATTTCTCTCTCCATTCTTCCAAAGGCTGTATCCCCACTTCTGACACCAATGTGGTGAGCAGTGTGGAAGAATGAGACGCTTGGAGCTTTTGCTACACTCTGCCACCAGGAAATGCTGCTTTATTTTTCAACTCACAACATGGAAATAGAGGAAAACATCAAACGTAATACACTTTTTGCTTGTGGTGAGAACAGAACACTTAACTAAACTTGACTAACCAAACTGGGCAATTGAACACACTAAATCAATAACTCCAACCACACTATTAAACAAACTATGAAAGAAAAAACAGTGCTTTAAAACCCCCAAACCCAGTACTCCCATGATGCTCTGCGGCTTTACAGTGCTCAGATTCAGCGACCGGCTTGGTGATTGCTACAGTATGTTGTATGTTACATATTTAATTAAAAGTTTAAAAAAAATAGTGTGGTGAAAAAACGTTGAGCTCAGTGTTGTAGATAAAAACAGAAACAGGCTCACAGCTGATGAAGCAGAGAAACTTCAGTTCATCAAAATCAATCTGGCCCTCACATTTTCAAAAAAGCCTCTTAGTCCTCACAGACATAAGTAAAGTTATTGATGGACAGTTTCAATCCAGTTCCTGGTGCTGTATATTTTGTTGTCCTGATGTCCACAGGTTACATTTCAGTGAGATATCTGTCAGTGTCATGTTTGTTAAGAAACACACGGTTAATTAAAGGACAATTTATTGTCAAAAAGTGAAGTTACATGATTTGAAGTGAAATGTTTGTAAATAAAAACAAAGCTAATGATATTGATAGCAGTTGCAATCAAAAAGTAAAGAACAACTGATGAATAAAACATGTTTTCAATGTCAGAAAACTGTAATGGTATCATTAAGTACTCAGACTTGTACTCCGTCTGGAAAAAAGTGGTATCGGTGCATTCCTAGTCACCAACTTTGGTACACACAAAGAAAAAAACAGCAACTAAAGCCCCCATCACACATAGCAAGAATGTGCAGGAAGCAGCCAGACACAGCAAATATTGCCACAATCCGACACCGTCGGGAGGACAAGAGGCGTGGTCAGCAGTGTCAGAACACATCTTGACTACCTCGTCCACACCTGCACAATGACATCCAAAGCGCATCTAGGTAGATGACACAGACTGATGACTGTCAGTAAGGTTCTTCACAGTATTTAACATGGATGTAGGATTAGTCAGATTGCTATTTATCACATTTGAACAATAAATTGTCATGGCAGCTTATAGTTTTCACATCAGGCAGCATCTGATAAAAATGACAGACTATCAGTGGATCCATCCTGACAAGAACAGGACCCAAGCACCTCTGGTAACCTGGAACCAAGTTCTAATAAGACAGCTGATGTGAGAAATTGTATAAATTTAACACAAAACAATGTGTGAGTGTAATGATTGCAACACTCGACAGTCAACAACAATGACGTGGAGCCGAAAAGTAGATTTGTCTTGAACAGTTGAGAAAGAGTTCCCCTTTCAGACAGCAAAACCACCTGCTTTAAGAGCAGCATCTTCTCCAGCTCGTCTGCCTTTGACGTTGACAGCAAGCTATAGCATCTGAGGAGCAGTTTCATTTTGAAGACATTAATTAGGCTAATCCAGCAACCCTGGTACTTTTGAACATCTCCTCAAAAGCAACTGTGGATGGTTGGAATTGGGTATCTCTGCTGCAGTTAGCATGTGTGATGAGACATTGATGAGGAGGTTTGAGCTCATCAAAGCTGGGATGATGTACATGAAAAGACACTTGAAAGTATACAGTTAAAGGTCAGTTATATGGCACATGAAGCTGTAAAATCAGGCAGTGGACATGGAGGTTTCCTGCCTGAGTGACATCACCACTGCCACATCATGAGGTCTGATACTACGAAGACCTGTGACTGCCATTTCAGTAATCTTATGAATTAGATTTTCAAAACAATGTAATTGATAAATATTGTAGGCAGCACAGTGCTGTAATGATATGCACTGCTGCCTCACAGTGAGAAGGTTCTAGGTTCTCTTCCCTTCTGGTCCTTTCTGTGCGGAGTTTGCATGTTCTCCCCATGTTCACATGGGTTTCCTCTAGATACTCCGGCTTTCTCCTACATCCAAAGATGTGCAGGTTCAGTGAACTGGTGATTCTAAATTGACAGTGTGTGAGAGTGAGAGGGGGAATGTGTTTGTCTGTCTATTTGTGTCCCTATGATAGACTGACCACTGGGATAGACTCCAGCCCCCATGACCCTTAATTGGAGTAAGCAGGTATGGAAAATGGATGGAATAATCCACAAGCTAAGGGCTTCCTAAGCAAATGTACTGCTTACCTCTCCATGTTGCTGGGGGCCAGCACTCCGTGTCCATCTGATGACTCCTTTTGTCCAGACTACATCACATTTATGTGTCTGCCCTGCTTTTTTTAGAATTTAAAAGTCCTTGTGTTAAGTAACAGCAGACACTGTGGCGTGCACATGTGCTACTGAGTTTAAACTTCCTGCAGTGAAACAATGTGTTATGAAGTGAGTTCCACGCAGAAAAAAAGTGCAACTTAAATAAGATAGAACTGAGAAACTTTTTTCGACGGGTATGACACACGACCGTGCGACTTAAACTACAGAAAATACGGTAAATAGTTTGGTGAACAAATTAGGACAAAAAAAAAAAAAATCTCAAACAGATGTGTTTTTGATTTTTCCTCTCATTTTCAAGTGTTCCTTCAGTGATGCTGCAGTCACGTCAGGGATGAATGATCATTTTAAATCTTTAATTAAAACAAGACTCACCAGGGGTGAGTGTTGTGTTTGTGGAGCTAAACATATGTATGGATCTTCACAACTCCAAGGTTAAACTCTTCAGTAACTGATGAGCAGCCAGATGTGATGGACCCATGGCAAAAGATACATGGTGGCAAACAGGCGTCTTCATGCTTGCATGCTGTGTCTGTACAGGTGAAGTTTGAGTATGCCCGGCTCAAAGAGGTCCTCGGTGCTGTGACACAGGAGAGAGATACAGCCCTGTGGGAGAGGAACCAGCTCCAAGGCAAACTGGAGAACCTAGAGCAGGTGCTCAAGGTGAGGAACCCAGCTCCAAAGGCAGATGTGATACTACAAAGGTGTTTCCTTGGAACATAGTGCTCTTCTTCTGCACAAGCTGGACAGCACTGCCTCCATCTGGTTTTCTTCTTCTTCTCTGTCTAATGTCGCTGATGTATTTTTTGCTTTCCAGTGTCATGTTGGCAGATCTTACCAGGAGGTGGCAAAAAGTAGAAGCTTGGAGCAGTCAGTTCCTTCTGTTCCATGCCTTTACTTTATTCTTCCTCACTAGAATCCTAAGGTATCACTGTTTTGTCCACCTGTCCAGTAGCAGTCCTGCTCAGTCCCACTGTAAATGCTTTCTATCTACCTCAACAGGCGCCACCTGGTCACATGACTGCAGACCCAATGGACACACCGGGACACTCTTCATGGAGATACTAGGCGGGTTTCCATTAGCCTCCAGATTGCACAAATCAAAGTAACAAATTGAAAAATCACTTAATGTAAACATGTTCTAGAAAAAAAAACTCAAGTATCATTTTACACTCGTGCAAGGCAGTTTTTCGGGTAGTTTGAAAAGCATTATTTTCACAAACAGCCATAGACACACATTTATTGCTGTTACAGGTCACATAACATTTCAAAATCCAAAACACGAGACATATTGTCATGATTGGACTTGTGGGGTTTGTTCAGGGTTTGCTATTATTTTGCTGTCTTTATGTTCATGCTTGGTTTTTGTATAGGGGAGTTCTCTTGTCTGGTGTTTGGTGTTTCCCTCCTGTCCTCCCTCTTGCCACCCCCATTCAATTTCAATTTTTCAATTTATTTTAATTAATTTAGTGCGAAATCACAACAAAGTTGCCTCAAGGCGCATCACACAAGTAAGGTCTAACCTTATCAACCACCAGAGCAAGAATACAGGCGACAGTAGGAAGAAAAACTCCCTCTGATGATTTGAAGAAGAAACTTTTAGCAGACCAGACTCAAAGGTGTGACCCTCTGCTTGGGCCATGCTACCAACACAAATTACAAAACAATTTACAAAATGAATATACAGGAAATGTTGCCGGTGCACAGGACGGGAGGGTTACAGAAACAGACACCGCACCCATCTCTGGATGGAGCTGCACCTCAAACAGGGAGAAAAAAAACAGAGTCAGACATCAGTAAGACAAGAAATACAGTATAATTTGTCAGCATTAAGCAACAAGAAAAACAGAAGAAATACTAATAAACTAAAGCATACGAACACACCCTGTTCCACATCCCTCCACCACACCTGTCCTGCATTTCCTCCTAATCACTCCCTCTTTATTAGTTGCCCCTCTCCCCTCACTTCTGTGAGAGATCATTGTGCCTTGTACCTTCTTTCAGGTGTTTCTTCAGAGTGTTTAGTCCTGTTTCTGCCTTGTCTTGTTTTTGACCTGCTTGCCTATGTTTTGGACCCTGTTTTTGCCTAATCCTTTGGATACTGTTGCTTATTACAGCCAGCCTTTTTGTATGCCGAACCCTCTCTGAACTCATTTGGAATTCATTTGGCTAATTATAGGCCAATCTCCAACCTTCCTTTTTTCTCAAACATTCTTGAAAGGGTAGTTGTAAAACAGCTAACTGATCATCTGCAGAGGAATGGTCTATTTGAAGAGTTTCATAGTACAGAAACAGCATTAGTGAAGGTTACAAATGATCTTCTTATGGCTTCAGACAGTGGACTCATCTCTGTGCTTGTCCTGTTAGACCTCAGTGCTGCTTTTGATACTGTTGACCATAAAATTTTATTACAGAGATTAGAGCATGCCATAGGTATTAAAGGCACTGCGCTGCGATGGTTTGAATCATATTTATCAAATAGATTACAATTTGTTCATGTAAATGGGGAATCGTCTTCACAGACTAAGGTTAATTATGGAGTTCCACAAGGTTCTGTGCTAGGACCAATTTAATTCACTTTATACATGTTTCCATTAGGCAGTATTATTAGACAGCATTGCTTAAATTTTCATTATTACGCAGATGATACCCAGCTTTATCTATCCATGAAGCCAGAGGACACACACCAATTAGCTAAACTGCAGGATTGTCTTACAGACATAAAGACATGGATGACCTCTAATTTCCTGCTTTTAAACTCAGATAAAACTGAAGTTATTGTACTTGGCCCCACAAATCTTAGAAACATGGTGTCTAACCAGATCCTTACTGTGGATGGCATTACCCTGACCTCTAGTAATACTGTGAGAAATCTTGGAGTCATTTTTGATCAGGATATGTCATTCAATGCGCATATTAAACAAATATGTAGGACTGCTTTTTTTGCATTTGCGCAATATCTCTAAAATGAGAAAGGTCTTGTCTCAGAGTGATGCTGAAAAACTAATTCATGCATTTATTTCCTCTAGGCTGGACTATTGTAATTCATTATTATTCGGTTGTCCTAATAGTTCCCTGAAAAACCTTCAGTTAATTCAAAATGCTGCAGCTAGAGTACTGACAGGGACTACAAGGAGAGAGCATATCTCACCCATATTGGCCTCTCTTCGTTGGCTTCCTGTTAATTCTAGAATAGAATTTAAAATTCTTCTTCTTACTTATAAGGTTTTGAATAATCAGGTCCCATCTTATCTTAGGGACCTCGTAGTACCATATCACCCCAATAGAGCACTTCGCTCTCAGACTGCAGGCTTACTTGTAGTTCCTAGGGTTTGTAAGAGTAGAATTGGAGGCAGAGCCTTCAGCTTTCAGGCTCCTCTCCTGTGGAACCAGCTCCCAGTTCGGATCAGGGAGACAGACACCCTCTCTACTTTTAAGATTAGGCTTAAAACTTTCCTTTTGGCTAAAGCTTATAGTTAGGGCTGGATCAGGTGACCCTGAACCATCCCTTAGTTATGCTGCTATAGACTTAGACTGCTGGGGGTTTCCCATGATGCACTGAGTGTTTCTTTCTCTTTTTGCCCTGTATGCACCACTCTGCATTTAATCATTAGTGATTGATCTCTGCTCCCCTCCACAGCATGTCTTTTTCCTGGTTCTCTCCCTCAGCCCCAACCAGTCCCAGCAGAAGACTGCCCCTCCCTGAGCCTGGTTCTGCTGGAAGTTTCTTCCTGTTAAAAGGGAGTTTTTCCTTCCCACCCTCGCCAAGTGCTTGCTCACAGTGGGTCGTTTTGACCGTTGGGGTTTTTCCGTAATTATTGTATGGTCTTGCCTTACAATATAAAGCGCCTTGGGGCAACTGTTTGTTGTGATTTGGCGCTATATAAATAAAACTGATTTGATTTGATTTTGCTGCGAGTATGTGCAAGACTGCCAAAATATCGAATTTCGGATGAGGCCAGATGACTTTGCAAAGTTTGATGAGTTTTTGAGCATGGGAACGAGCCGAAATTGGTACTTGAAAAGTCGGAAAAAAATAATAAATAATAATATGAACAAAGTGTCGCACAGCGGCATGGAGCTCACTCATGGTACAGGGCATCCTAAACAGGAAGTGCCAATTTTCAAATCCACAGTAAAACAGGAAATGGTCAAATGTCAAACACTTCCTGGATTGACAGATGAGATCCCATGGAATCTCACGGGAACTCAGTGGCAACTCACACTCAAAAAGGAAGTGAAAAATTTTCATCACAGTGAAACAGGAAATGTTGAACACTTCCTGGCATGGGTGGAGCTAGAGCAGAGGCCGGGGTTTCACTGGACTCCCCTGAAATCTGACTGGACACAGATGATTGACATGTCACAGCACCACACATCTGTTTGAAAGAGCTGTATTTTCAAATCAGTGAGTCACACTGACTGCTAAAATGGTATGAACAAATTAAAATGTGTGAAATACCAAGTGTTCCAATGCTTTTGGAGGGTACAGTATCCTAACCTTATGATGAGTGTAAAATGAGTGTGGTATTATTACTGTTTGGTTTAAGAGGATTTAATTTTCACTGTTGCTGCACTTTGTGTCAAATCATAGTCATATTGTTTATCATATTGATATGAAAATTCAGTAAGGTATATCTTCTATTATACATTCCAAATCTAAGGTGGAACTCTATTAGTGTTTACTAAGGTACACATAAATATCTTTAAAAAAAGAGAGTATTTCCACTTAGGTGCCTGGTCTTGAGAACCAGGGATGGTCAGGTTGAAAAGCTTTTTTATCCCATGGGAACTCTCCCTACCCACCTAAGCAGCTCTAGAATATGGACAGCATGTGCGAGGTCTGTGAGAGTAACGGACATTTTTATTTTTTTCAAAAACTATATGGATTTGAATCACGTGCGATTACATCAGACAAGCTTGAACCCTCGTACGCATGCGTGAGTTTTTCCACGCCTGTCGGTTGCGTCATTCGCCTGTGGGCAGGCTTTGAGTGAGCACTGGTCCACCCCTCCCGTCGGAATTCTTTTGTCTGAGAACTTGCTGAGAGACTGGCACTTTGCTTGATCAAAACTTTTTCAGAAACTGTGAGACACATCCAAGAGGACACCATTCGAGAAATTCATATGGTTTTCGGTGAAAATTTTAACGGCTGATGAGAGATTAAGGAGTGTTACTATTGCTTTAAGGACAGCCCATGGCGCCGGACGGCACGCCGCGTCCCGAGCCACCGTCGTCAGCCTGTTTCGAGCTGAAAACTTCCAAATTTAAGCCTCTGTTGACCCAAGACATCGTGAGAGAACAGAGAAGTTTCAGAAGAGGTCGGGATCAGCAGTTTATCTGGACATTCCACTGTTAAAGGAGATTTTGTAATGAAAGACGTGTGGACAGATTCACACGTCAGCACGCAGCCGCTCATCACGCGGCAGCACAGAAAACCACCTCTGTTGGAAGCCTTACAGGACAAGTTGGAACATGCCCAGCTGTTAAACAATTTCTCGGATACTCACTTGACTGAAAGCCATCGAAAGCCGCCTGAATCTTACGAATGGTTTCCAACACGGAGGTGTTTCTCTGTGCCGCCGTGCGAATCCGTCTGCACGTCTTTCATTACAAAATCTCTTTTAACAGTGGAATGTCCAGATAAACTGCTGATCCCGACCTCTTCTGAAACTTCTCTGTTCTCTCACGACGTCCTGGGTCAACAGAGGCTTAAATTTGGAAGTTTTCAGCTTGAAACAGGATGACGACAGCAGCTTGGGGCGCGGCGCGCCATCCGGTGCCGTGGGCTGTCCTTAAAGCGATAGTAACACTCCTTAATCTCTCATCAGCCGTTAAAATTTTCACCGAAAACCATATGAATTTCTCGAATGGTGTCCTCTTGGATGCATCTCACAGTTTCTGAAAAAAGTTTGATCAAGCAAAGCACCAGTCTCTCAGCAAGTTCTCAGACAAAAGAATTCCGACGGGAGGGGTGGACCAGTGCTCACTCAAAGCCTGCTCACAGGCGAATGACGCAACCGACAGACGTGGAAAAACTCACGCATGCGCATGAGGGTTCAAGCTTGGCTGATGTAATCGCACGTGAATCAAATCCATATAGTTTTTGAAAAAATAAAAAGGTCCTTTACTTTTCTCACAGACCTCGTATATAAGAGACATTTGCATGACAATTTATATGACAATATTGAGATACGATAATTTGTCCATATTGTACAGCCCTACTGTCGACTAGCTGAAAACTCTGAATATTAATTTACACATACATTCAAAAAATGCTTAAAGTGGCAGGGGGTTAAGAGGGCTGTAATTAGGGGGGTCAGCTGAAAAGCAAAAGGTGAGGAGTATGAGGGGCAGAGCTCCCCCAGAAACTGAAAGGTTTTTGCCATGTTAATGCACCCCTTGAAGCATTTTTTCAAAATAAAGTCTGAAGAACCTAAATGACATGGTGTCATGCAAAAGGGGCTTCGCTTATACAAGTCTGCGACATATGCATATTATTGTTATTAATAATAATAATAATAATACACATCACAATTACAATAGGGTCCTTGTAGGACTTTGTCCTACTCAGGCCCTAATAATAGCAACAACAGTAATAATAATAAATCAAATCAAATCAATTTTATTTATATAGCACCAAATCACAACAAACAGTTTCCCCAAGGCGCTTTATATTGTAAGGCAAAAGCCATACAATAATTACAGAAAAACCCCAACGGTCAAAACGACCCCCTGTGAGCAAGCACTTGGCTACAGTGGGAAGGAAAAACTCCCTTTTAACAGGAAGAAACTTCCAGCAGAACCAGGCTCAGGGAGGGGCAGTCTTCTGCTGGGACTGGTTGGGGCTGAGCTAATAGTAACAGTAATAATGATACAATGATACAATACAATTTTAGAAAAAAGACAAAGACAAAAAGAACTTAACTAAACAAAACACAACAGAAAAGGCAGACCCAACTAACAATGAACATAAATAAATCCATGAAACAAATATTGAAATAAATAATCAATGACAGTTTCCCGTGAAAGCCGAGTGACTCCCATGCCCCCACTTCATCCCTGTATCCCATGAAAACACATTCTTTATATTTTGTTTTAAACTGTTGAATGTTTGGACACTGCTTGAAATCCTCATTCATACCGTTCCACAGTCTGACCCCACAAAATGAAATGCAAAATCATTTCTTCTTTGTGTGGATTTTTTTTAAATTTGAAGTTGTATTTCCCTCGTAATTGATGTCCCCCCTCTTGATCCCTGAACAATTTCTGTATGTTTTTGGTAAAAGGGTTTTTTGTTTTTTGTTTTTTTGTTGTTGTTGTTGTTGTTTTTTTTGTTTTGTTTTGTTTTGTTTTGTACAAGATCTGTGCTGTTTGGAATTTTACTATGTCTGTTCATTTTAATCATTTTGACTTTAAGAAGAGTAACATTATGAATGACCCATATTGCCCTTTTTTTGAAGAATGGTTAGTGATTTTATCAAACTCATGTAGTTATTGTTCCAGATCTCTACACAGTAATTGATGTACGGTCAGACAGTGGAACAGTGTAGGATGCAGAGGGATTTGTGATCCAAAACATGTTTTGCTTTGTTTAACAATGAAATGCTTATTGATAATTTGGTTTGTATATATTTGATGTGTGGTTTCCAACTGATTTTCTCAGCTATTATTACTTCAAGGAATTTATTTTCATTAACCTTTCAGTCTTCACCCCATCTATCTGTATTTGTACTTCATTCCTTCTGCAGTTCCCAAATAACATCAGTTTTGTTTTATTTAAGTTTAATGACAATTTGTTTCAGTCAAACCATATTTTCAGTTTGTTCATTTCATCAGTGATTTTCTCCACCATTTCTTTTAAATTCTCCCCAGAACAGAAAACATTTGTGTCATCAGCAAACAACGCCAGTTCGAGTATCTGTGACACATTACAAATGTCATTAATCTTCTTCTTCCTTGTCTTTCGGCTGTTCCCGTTAGGGGTCGCCACAGCAGATCAGTCGTTTCCATCTCACCCTGTCCTCTGTATCTTCCTCTGTCTCACCAACCACCTGCATGTCCTCTCTCAGCACATCCATGAACCTCCTCTTTGGTCTCCCTCTTCTCCTCCTGCGTGGTGGCTCCATCCTCAGCATCCTTCTCCCTATATACCCTGGGTCCCTCCTCTGCACATGTCCAAACCATCTCAATCTCGCCTCTCTGACTTTGTCTCCAAACCGTCCCACCTGAGCTGTCCCTCTGATATGTTCATTCCTAATCTTGTTCATTCTTGTCAGTCCCAAAGAGAATCTCAACATCTTCAGCTCTGCACCTCCAGCTCTGCCTCCTGTCTTTTGTTAGTGCCACCGTCTCTAAACCATACAACATAGCTGGTCTCACTACTGTCTTGTAAACTTTCTCCTTCACTCTTGCTGATATTCTTCGGTCACAAATCACTCCTGCCACCTTTCTCCACCCACTCCACCCTGCCTGCACTCTCTTCTTCACCTCTTTACCACACTCTCCATTACTTTGAACAGTTGACCCCAAATATTTAAACTCATCTACTTTCACCACTTCTACTCCTTGTAACTGCACTATTCCACTGGGCTCCCTCTCATTCAAACACATGTACTCAGTCTTGCTTCTACTGACTTTCATTCCCCTTCTCTCCAAAGCATATCTCCACTTCTCCAGACTAGACTCAACTTGCTCTCTACTCTCACTACAGATCACAATGTCATCTGCAAACATTATGGTCCATGGGGACTTCTGTCTGATCTCATCCGTCAACCTGTCCATCACCACTGCAAACAAGAAAGGACTCAGAGCTGATCCTTGGTGTAATCCCACCTCCACCTTGAATGAGTCAGTCATTCCGACTGCGCATCTCACCGCTGTCACACTATTCTTGTACATGTCCTGCACTACCCTAACATACTTCTCTGCCACTCCAGACTTCCTCATACAATACCACAACTCTTCTCTTGGCACCCTATCATAAGCTTTTTCTAAGTCCACAAACACATAATGTAACTCTTTCTGTCCTTCGCTGTACTTTTCCAACAATATTCTCAGAGCAAACATTGCATCTATAGTGCTCTTTCTCGGCATGAAACCATATTGCTGCTCACAGATCTTCACCTGTTTTCTAAGCCTAGCTTCTACTACTCTTTCCCATAACTTCATGCTGTGGCTGATCACCTTTATGCCTCTGTAGTTACTGCAGCTCTGCACATCACCCTTGTTCTTGAAAATAGGAACCAGCACACTTCGTCTCCACTCCTCAGGCATCCTCTCACTTTCCAAGATTTTATTAAACAATCTGGTTAGAAACTCTACTGCCATCTCTCGTAGAAATTTCCATGCCTCCACTGGAATGTCATCTGGACCAACTGCCTTTCCACTCTTCATCCTCTTCATAGCAGCCCTCACTTCTTCCTTGCTAATCTCTTGTATTTCCTGATTTACTCTCACCACATCATCCAGCCTTTTCTCTCGCTCATTTTCTTTATTCATCAGCTCTTCAAAATATTCCCTCCACCTTCTCAGCACACACTCCTCACTTGTCAGCACATTACCATGTGCATCTTTTACCACCCTAACCTGCTGCACATCATTTCCAGCTCTGTCCCTTTGTCTGGCCAGTCAGTACAAGTCCTTTTCTCCTTCCTTACTATTCAACTTCTTGTACAGCTCGCAATATGCCTTTTCCTTTGCTTTTGCAACTTCTCTTTTCACCTTACGCCGCATCTTCTTGTACTCCTGTCTACTTTCTTCATCTCTCCGACTATCCCAAAGGTTTTTCACCAACCTCTTTCTCCTTATGCTTTCCTGGACCTCTTCATTCCACCACCAAGTCTCCTTGTCTTCCTTCCACTGTCCAGATGTCATACCCAGTACTGTCCTAGCTGTCTCCCTCACCACATCTGCAGTACTTTTCCAGTTGTCCAAAATTGCTTCCCCTCCAACCAGTGCTTCTCTCACCTGCTCGCTAAATTTCACACAACAGTCTTCCTCCTTCAGCTTCCACTATCTGATCCTTTGATGAGCTCTCACTCTCTTCTTCTTCTTTACCTCTAAAGTCATCCTACAAACAACCATCCTATGCTGTCTAGTGACACTCTCTCCTGCTACCACCTTACAGTTTGTGATTTCTTTTAGCTTGCATCTCCTATAAAGAATGTAGTCCACCTGTGTGCACCTTCCTCCACTCTTATATGTTACCCTGTGCTCCTCCCTTTTCTTAAAGTAGGTATTCACCACAGCCATTTCCATCCTTTTTGCAAAATCAACTACCATCTGTCCTTCCCCATTCCTATCCTTGATACCATATCTACCCATTACTTCCTCATCACCTCTGTTCCCTTCACCAACATGCCCATTGAAGTCTGCTCCTATCACCACTCTTTCATGCTTGGGCTCACTCTCCACCACCTCATCTAACACACTCCAGAAATCTTCTTTCTCCTTCATCTCACAACCTACCTGTGGGGCATATGCACTGATGATATTCATTATCACCCCTTCAATTTCCACATTCACACTCATCACCCTGTCAGACACTCGCTTAACCTCCAACACACTTTTAACATACTCTTCCTTTAAAATGACCCCAACATTATTTCTCTTCCTGTCCTCACCATGGTACAACAACTTGTACCCACCGCCGATGCTCCTGTTCTTATTTCCCTTCCACTTGGTCTCTTGCACACACAATAAGTCTACCTTTCTCCTCTCCATCATATCAGCCAGCTCTCTCCCTTTACCAGTCATACTACCAACATTCAAAGTCCCCACTCTCATTTCCACCCTTCTAGTTTTCTTCTTCTCCCGCTGTTCATGGCAACGTTTTCCTCCTCTTCTTCGTCATCTTCGCCCAGCAGTAGCCCAATTTCCACCAGCACCCTGTTGGGCAATAGCACCGGTGGCGGACGTTGTTAACCCAGGCCGCGACCAATCCGGTATGGGAATTCGATTCTGAGTCTGCATAGCTGGGTTGGCTTGTTTTACACCAGATGCCCTTCCTGACGCAACCCTCCTCATTTATCCGGGCTTGGGACCGGCACTCAGAATGTACTGGCTGCACACCCCATGTGGCTGAGTTAACAAATATCATTAATATACAATATAAATAGTTTGGGTCCCAATAGTGACTGCTGTGGTACCCCACAAACAATGTCCAAACATTCAGAACTGACATCACCCATGTTAACTAACTGCTGTCTCTGTTGTAAGTAGCTTCTAACCCAGTCTGGCACAATACCTTTCCAGGTTTTTAATTAATTTTTCATGGTTGATTGTGTCAAAGGCTTTCTTAATGTCAATAAATATTCCAACTGCTTATTGCTTTTGTTCAATGGTGTTTGTAATTCAATTGCTTGTATTATTTCTAATGGTGTTGTACTGTTTGATCTAAAACCATATTGGTTATCGGAGAGTAATTTGTGCTTTTCAATCAATCAATCAATCAATCAATTTTTTATATAGCACCAAATCACAACAAACAGTTGCCCCAAGGCGCTTTATATTGTAAGGCAAGGCCATACAATAATTACGTAAAACCCCAACGGTCAAAACGACCCCCTGTGAGCAAGCACTTGGCTACAGTGGGAAGGAAAAACTCCCTTTTAACAGGAAGAAACCTCCAGCAGAACCTGGCTCAGGGAGGGGCAGTCTTCTGCTGGGACTGGTTGGGGCTGAGGGAGAGAACCAGGAAAAAGACATGCTGTGGAGGGGAGCAGAGATCGACCACTAATGATTAAATGCAGAGTGGTGCATACAGAGCAAAAAGAGAAAGAAACAGTGCATCATGGGAACCCCCCAGCAGTCTACGTCTATAGCAGCATAACTAAGGGATGGTTCAGGGTCACCCGATCCAGCCCTAACTATAAGCTTTAGCAAAAAGGAAAGTTTTAAGCCTAATCTTAAAAGTAGAGAGGGTGTCTGTCTCCCTGATCTGAATTAGGAGCTGGTTCCACAGAAAAATTGTGGAAGTAAAGACACAGGTCTGTAGTTGTTGAAAGGATGCTTGTTCCCAGTGGAATGACTTTGGCTATTTTCATCTTGTTTGGAAATGAACCAGTTTGAAATGATACAACCCCAATTCCAATGAAGTTGGGACATTGTGTAAAATGTAAATAAAAACAG
The DNA here is from genome assembly GCF_902500255.1 of Thalassophryne amazonica. Taxonomy (NCBI): domain Eukaryota; kingdom Metazoa; phylum Chordata; class Actinopteri; order Batrachoidiformes; family Batrachoididae; genus Thalassophryne; species Thalassophryne amazonica. The sequence continues at coordinate 1,646,004 of NC_047107.1, read as the reverse complement.
AATGCAGTGATTTGCAAATGAATGAATGAATGAATGAATTTATTCAGCACACACAGTCCAAAAAAAACTTGCAAGGAAGAAAGAAAATGGATTAACAGTGCATCCATGTGCCTGAAAGGGTATAGGCAGAAGCAACGCTTACTAACACCTACACCTTTATCCAAAAATAAAATTATCTAGTCCAAAAGGAGTGGGGGGAAGTAAAAAAGTCATCTATCCCCACTCCCATTTTCAACCACTTCAAACTCTTCATCTTAAATGACACAATCCGAATGATACCGAACAAATTTACATTTACAAAGTTTACAAAGTTACATTTACAAATTTCCATTTACAATTGGCAACACACAAAACTTATTCTTCTTCAGCAGATACATATCTTGAAAACATCATGGCTTTATATTGATTTTTAAACTCATTGATATTTGGACATCATTTGAGTTCCTCTGTCAGGTTATTCTTAGGGCCACACATGGAGACACAGAAACCTTTCCTGGTCGTCCGAGCCCAGCAATTTTAAAATGATACAAGCCCCATAAATTATGTTTTCCCTCTCTCTCAGTAAAAAAAAAATGTATTGAAATCTAAAGGGCACTTGTTTATTTTTCACTTTGTCCATTAATTGAACAGTCTTGAACAAAATCATATTGTTAAGTTTTAATATTTGAGATTTAATGAACAATGGGTTGATGTGGTCACGATAACCTGCATTATGAATTATTGTTAATGCACTTTTTTGAAGGATGACTAATGGTTGCACTGTTTTAGAATTGTTGCCCCAAACTTCAGCACTGTTGGGAAAGTGTAGTGACACGGACCCACAACAGGGGGCGTAAATGAACGGACAATAGAAGGAGTTAAATTAGAACACTTTACTGTTGTGAATGCCACAACCAAACACAGCAGATTACAGAATGAATACAAGTCAATCAATAAAGGTGTCGTGTGGGCAGGCTCGACGATAGGAGACGCCCATCTGGAGACGAACCGGAACCACACGATTTCCACCGCCACCGAACCCGAGGGATACTGGAGCCGCCAAGTCCCGAGGTCCCCAGGTGGCCACCGTCTCGGCGTGTCGGATCTGGTACTGCTGGCGGAAAACAAAAACAGTCAAGTGTGGGTGTGTGTACACCCAGTAACAATTATGGTGGGAATTCCACCTCCACCTCTCACTCAATATCTTGCAGAGTACCGCAGTGATTCCTCAGGGGAAAAGAGTGCCGTCCAGCACTCTCTCAGCTTCCACCGACAGAGGTACCGGTACTCCTGCAAACACTCACAATATACAAATTATATTGTACCACACAAACGGCTGAGGATATTACCTCTCAATGAAGTTGATATCTCGGCGATGTGGTGGAGGTGTCTTCCTGCTTTTATTCCTGGTGTAATGTAGATGATCAGTGACAGCTGTCATGGTTGATGGGTGACAGCTGTCACCTCGGCAGTTCCTGGAGGCGGCAGCGCCCTCTCGTGCCTGAAGCCCGCACTTCAGGCAGGGCACCCTCTGGTGGTGGGCCAGCAGTACCTCCTCTTCTGGCGGCCCACACAACAGGACCCCCCCCTCAATGGGCGCCTCCTGGCGCCCGACCAGGCTTGTTCGGGTGGCGACGGTAGAAATCGGCCAGGAGGGCCGGGTCCAGGATGAAGCTCCTCTTCACCCAGGAGCGTTCTTCGGGTCCATACCCTTCCCAGTCCACCAAATATTGAAAGCCCCGGCCCATTCGACGGACGTCCAAGAGCCGGCGTACCGTCCAAGCCGGCTCCCCGTCGATAATACGGGCAGGAGGCGGCGCCGGACCGGGTGCACAGAGGGGTGAGGTGTGATGTGGTTTTATCCTGGAGACATGGAAGACCGGATGGATCCGCAGTGAGGCCAGGAGTCGGAGCCTCACTGCGGTAGGACTGAGGACCTTAAGGATGGTGAATGGTCCGATGTAGCGGTCTTTCAACGTCAGCGACTCGACCTGGAGTGGTATGTCCTTGGTTGATAGCCATACCTCCTGCCCGGGCTGGTATGCGGGGGCCGGGGACCGTCGACGGTCTGCATGGGCTTTTGCCCTCGTCCGGGCCCTCAACAAGGCCGAACGGGCGGTGCGCCACACCCGACGGCATCTCTGCAGGTGGGCCTGGACCGAGGGCACACCGACCTCTCCCTCCACCAAAGTAAACAAAGGGGGTTGGTACCCCAGACACACCTCAAACGGGGAGAGGCCGGTGGCAGAGGACACTTGGCTGTTATGCGCGTACTCGATCCAGGCCAGATGTTCACTCCAAGCCGTCGGGTGTGCGGAGGTAGTACAACGAAGGGCTTGCTCCAACTCTTGATTGGCCCGTTCAGCCTGTCCGTTAGTCTGAGGGTGATACCCAGACGAGAGGCTCACGGTGGCCCCCAGTTCCCGGCAGAAACTTCTCCACACCTGCGAGGAGAACTGGGGACTGCGATCTGAGACGATGTCTGTAGGTATCCCATGCAGCCGGACGACATGGTGGACCAGGAGATCCGCCGTCTCCTGGGCCGACGGGAGCTTCGGGAGGGCCATGAAGTGGGCCGCCTTGGAGAATCGGTCCACTATTGTGAGAATGGTGGTGTGCCTCCGGGACGGCGGGAGGCCCGTGACAAAATCCAGACCGATGTGGGACCAGGGGCGATGAGGCACAGGAAGTGGCTGTAGGAGTCCCTGTGCCTTCTGGTGGTCCACCTTGCCCCTGGTGCAGGTGGTGCAGGCCTGGATGTAAGCCCGGACGTCCGTGAAAAAACCGTGAAAGGCACTGACGCTCCCTCCAGCAGGTGTCTCCACTCCTCAAGAGCCTCTTTCACCGCAAGGAGCTCTCGATTGCCCACGTCATAGTTCCGCTCTGCTGGGGTCAACCTGCGGGAAAAATAGGCACACGGGTGAAGAACCTTATCGGTCTCTCCGCTCTGGGATAGCACGGCTCCTATCCCTGAGTCAGAGGCGTCCACTTCAACCACAAACTGGCGACTAGGATCGGGCTGCACCAAGACAGGTGCAGTCGAGAAGCGCTGTTTCAACTCCCTGAACGCAGCATCGCACCGATCCGACCAGGTGAAGGGAACTTTTGGTGAGGTCAGGGCTGTCAGGGGGCTAACTACCTGACTATACCCCTTAATGAACCTCGTAGGTTGGGGCCAGTCTCTCACCGCTGCGACCTTGGCCGGATCCGGAGCGACGGAGTTGGAGGAGATGATAAACCCCAGGAAGGACAAAGAGGTGCGGTGAAACTCACACTTCTCGCCCTTCACAAACAGCCGGTTCTCCAACAACCGCTGCAGGACCTGACGTACATGCCGTACATGGGTCTCAGAATCCGGAGAAAAGATGAGTATATCGTCCAGATATACGAAGACGAATCGGTGCAGGAAGTCCCGCAAGACGTCATTAACCAAAGCTTGGAACGTCGCGGGGGCGTTAGTGAGGCCGAACGTCATGACCAGGTACTCAAAATGACCTAACGGGGTGTTGAATGCCGTCTTCCATTCGTCTCCCTTCCGGATCCGAACTAGGTGGTATGCGTTCCTAAGATCCAACTTTGTGAAGATTTTGGCTCCATGCAGGGGGGTGAACACCGAATCCAACAAAGGTAACGGGTATCGGTTGCGAACCGTGATCTCGTTCAGCCCCCGGTAATCAATGCATGGACGAAGACCGCCATCATTTTTGCCCACAAAAAAGAAACTTGCTCCCATCGGAGAGGTGGAGTTACGGATCAGCCCGGCAGCTAAGGAGTCCCGGATGTAGGTCTCCATCGATTCGCGCTCAGGTCGGGAGAGGTTGTACAGCCTGCTGGACGGGAACTCCACGCCTGGCAACAAATCGATGGCACAATCGTACGGACGGTGCAGGGGAAGGGTGAGTGCCCGATCCTTGCTAAAAACGTCCGCAAGATCATGGTACTCAACCGGCACCGCCGATAGATTGGGGGGAACTTTGACCTGCTCCTTAGCCTGGGAACCGGGAGGAACTGAGGATCCCAAACACACCCGATGGCAGGTCTCGCTCCACTGTACCACCACCCCGGACGGCCAATCAATCCGGGGATTGTGTTTTAGCATCCAGGTGAACCCCAGAATCACACGGGAGGTAGAAGGAGTCACAAAAAACTCAATCTCCTCCCTATGATTCCCTGACACTACCAGAGTTACTGGTAGTGTCCTGTGTGTGATTAAAGGGAGTAGGGTGCCATCTAGTGCTCGCACCTGCAATGGTGAAGGACGCGCCACCAGAGGGAGCCCTACCTCCCTGGCCCATCTGCTGTCTAGCAGATTCCCTTCTGACCCTGTGTCTACCAGTGCTGGGGCCTGAAGGGTTAAATCCCCGCTAAGGATTGTAACTGGGAGCCGTGTGGAAATGTGTGTGTGTCCCACGTGAATTTCTTGGCCCACCCTAAGCCCAGTTTCTAGGGGCGGGCGTTGGTGTTTAACCGTTCGGGGCAATTGCTCAATTGGTGCTCCATTGAGCCACAAACAAAACACGCCCCGCGGGGAAGCCTCCTCTCTCTATTCGGTGGTCTGAATGTGGCCCTGCTCGTGTCCATAGCTTCGTCAGCAGGGGGAGCTGTCGCCCCACGGGACGTAGAGGCCAGGGAGCGTGGGAAGGGCGGACCTTTTTCGGACCCGGAAGGAAGAGGGACAGCGCACGCCTGGCCACGCCCTTCGTCTCGTTCCCGACGGCGTTCTTCCAATCGATTGTCTAACCGTATAACAAGATCGATAAGCCCATCTAATTCCCGTGGTTCATCCTTGGCCACCAGGTGCTCCTTCAGGACTGATGACAGTCCGTTTACGAAGGCGGCGCGGAGCGCAGCGTTATTCCAGCCGGACCTCGCAGCCGCGATGCGGAAGTCGACTGCATAAGCGGCTGTGCTCCGGTGTCCCTGTCTCATTGACAGCAGCACAGGTGAAGTGGTCTCTCCCCTGTTAGGGTGATCAAACACTGTTCTGAACTCCCTCACAAACCCAGTGTACGTGTGAAGGAGCCGTGAATTTTGCTCCCAAAGCGCCGTAGCCCAAGCGCGTGCCTCTCCCCGAAGCAGAGTAATCACAAGCTATTTTGCTAGCGTCTGACGCGTACATGACGGGACGTTGTGCGAAGACGAGCGAACACTGCATGAGAAAGTCCGCGCACGTCTCCACACAACCTCCGTACGGCTCAGGAGGGCTTATGTATGCTTCAGGGGATGGTGGGAGGGGTTGTTGAACCACTACTGGAACATTCATATCCTGCACAGGGTCGGCAGGAGGAGGAGCTGCAGCAGCGCCCTGAGCGCTCGCCGCCACCTGCGCGGAGAGAGCCTCCACCCTGCGGTTCAGGAGGATGTTTTGCTTGGTCATTTGATCCAACCGAGCCGTAAAGGCGGTGAGAATGTGCTGTAGCTCACCAATCACGCCTCCTGCAGACGCCTGCGCTCCCTGCTCTCCCATTGGTCGTTCAACAGCCGGGTGACGCCCCTCGGAGTCCATGACGCTGGCCGAGATATCCTGTTGGGAAAGTGTAGTGACACGGACCCACAACAGGGGGCGTAAATGAACGGACAATAGAAGGAGTTAAATTAGAACACTTTACTGTTGTGAATGCCACAACCAAACACAGCAGATTACAGAATGGATACAAGTCAATCAATAAAGGTGTCGTGTGGGCAGGCTCGACGATAGGAGACGCCTGTCTGGAGACGAACCGGAACCACACGATTTCCACCGCCACCGAACCCGAGGGATACTGGAGCCGCCAAGTCCCGAGGTCCCCAGGTGGCCACCGTCTCGGCGTGTCGGATCTGGTACTGCTGGCGGAAAACAAAGACGTCAGTGTGGGTGTGTGTACACCCAGTAACAATTATGGTGGGAATTCCACCTCCACCTCTCACTCAATATCTTGCAGAGTACCGCAGTGATTCCTCAGGGGAAAAGAGTGCCGTCCAGTACTCACTCAGCTTCCACCGCAAACACTCCTGCAAACACTCACAATATACAAATTATATTGTACTACCTGACGTAGCACAGTACGTCAGGTAGTGAGCAACCAATGAACAATACAAAGTATGTAGTGCTCTGCAACCAGAACATGCTTTGCTGTATTTAATACTGCAATATTCTTTGATACCTCTTTTGAACATGTTGAATATGAGCTTTTCCATTCATTTTTTCATCAATAATGACACCTAAAAACTTATTCTCTTTGACACGTTCTATGTTTACCCCTTGTATATTTAAATGTATTTGTATGTCTTTTTTTATAATTTCCAAATAACATTAATTTAGTTTTTGACACATTTAATGATAATTTGTTAATATCAAACCATCTCTTTAACTTTATCATTTCAGTTCCTAAATCAGATAATAATTGTTGCAGATTTTCTCCTGAGCAAAACAGGTTTGTGTCATCTGCAAAGAGCACAGTTTTAACCAGATCTGAGACTTTACATAAATCATTAATGTATAAAATAAATAATTTTGGTCCCAATACAGAACCCTGTGGTAGTTCACAAATGATGTCCAGACATGAAGAACAGTATTCCCAGAGTTTAACAAACTGCTTCCGGTATTGTAAGTAACTTTTAATCCAGCTCAGAGCCACCCCTCTGATCCCATACAGTTCCAACTTTTGAAATAATATATTGTGATCAATTGTGTCAAAAGCCTTTCTTAGGTCAATGAGTAAACCTGCTACTATTACCCTTTGGTCCACATGTTTATTGATCTCTATGGAATCGAGCAATGCCAGTGTCGTGGACCTTTTTGCTCTAAAACCATATTGACTTTCATCAGCAATTATGTCGATCTATAAATTTATCCCAGTCCTGCTGTTGTAGAGTTTTTCCAGTATCTTTGAAAATTGTGACAATAGAGACAGGGGCCTGTAGTTAGTAAAAAGATGCTTGCTACCACGTTGGAATAAAGGTATCACTTTTTCCACTTTCATACTGTTAGGAACAATCCCAGTTTGAAATGATTTATTAAAAATATATGATAATGGTTTTGCGATTTCAGTAATTATTCGCTTTACTAAGGACATACGTATATCATTATGATCCATTGACTTTTTACTTTTGCATGTACTAACTACATTAATAATTTCCCTTTCATCTACTGGGCTGAGAAACATTGTGTGTGGATTTCTGGTGATTAATTGCTGATTTTCCCATGGACTGTGTGTGGATTTCAGCTGCCAGATCTGACCCAACATTAGCAAAAATTTAATTGAAACTGTTCACTACGTGGCTCATGTTATATTCATCTTTATTGTTATAAGTAAAGTATGCTGGGTAGTTATTTGATTTGGGTTTATTTGCAATAATACTTTCAGTATTTTCCATATTTCCTTTATGTTGTTTTTATTATTATTTAGTACTTTTTTCAAAGTATGATTTTTTTTTACAGTTCTGCATAATAGTTTCTTTATTTTTATAGTCCTTATATTTAATCTCTGCCTCTCTCGATTTACTTTTAATGAATTCTCTGTATAGCATATTTTTCTTCTTACAAGCCTTTTGAAGACCTTTATATTTATTATTTTTTATACATTATAATTGGACAATTTTTGTTGTATATTTTGAGAAATATGTTTTCAAATACAGAATATGATATATTTGCATCTTGCTTCTCATAAATGGGATTCCAATCCTGTAAAAGTAAATCATTTTTTTAAGGTAGTGATAGATTCTTCATATTGAAAGTGCCTACAATATTGTATTTTCTCAGTTTTTTTTAAATTGACATTTAGATCAGTTACTATAAAAATTGATAAATGGTCACTAATATCATTAATTAATAAGCCACTTAATGTTTTGGTATTGATATCACTTGTAAGTATATTATCAATGAGAGTAGCTGAATGTGAAGTGATTCTTGAAGGCCTAGTAATCTTTGGATATAGATTTAAACTATACATAGTATTAATGAAATCCTCAGTTACTATATGCTGATGTGGGTTTAAGAGATCAATGTTTATATCTCCACAGACAAATACTCGCTTATTACACATCTGTGAAAAACCTTCTCTGTCCAGTTTTGAAACTCTTCAATTTAGAGCCTGGACTCTATACATGCAGCTATAATTATATTTTTACCTTTTTCCATACTGATTTCAGTTGTGATGGCTTCAAAAGATTTCCACAGCGGTTGTCATTTGATCTTTAATTTTGTAGTTAAGCCTTTTGTCAACACACAAAGCCACTCCTCCTCCTCTATTTCATCTATTCAGATGATTGAATTCATAACCCTCCAACTCAGAGTTTGTATCATCAGCCTCTGCAAGCAAAGTTTCCGTTATGGCGATTATACTGAAGGGTTGACAAAATTGTTTTAAATAGTCTTGATACTCCCAAACTTTTTGTACAGACTCCTACTATTAATGTGGATTATTGATCATTTCCCATCACTTGTAATGCAGTTATTGTATAGTTCCTCTGTATAATACTGACAGGAATAGAAATGATTGTCCGGATCTATCTCATATTCCAGATCCTGTATATGATGCTCAGTACACTGAAAAGGTTGTAATTCCAGACTGTCATAACCATGTATCATTTCAGTTATATTATTACTGTTCAGAAGCACCATTTGTCAGTCATTGTAAAAGTTGGTTGCGTTCACTTACCATGTTTTATTCATATTTTTCCAGTTCCTCCATGCTTCTGATCAGCAACACTTTGGCTTCTTCTGGAGACCCGTTCAGTTTGATGAATACTTTACAGTTTGTAGTCCATGTGTTTTGAATTTTTTTGTTGTTTTCTCAAGTATCTTGCCTTCTTTTCTATATCTGTGTTGTGTTTAATGAGATGTTCATTTAAGTAAAAATTGCATCCTTTAAGTTTATATCCTTGTTTGAGCAGAGTTGTTTAGTCTTTCCTGTTAACAAACCTCATGATGACTGTAGGTTTGTCTGATGAATTCTTCCTGGGTAACAGATGACATGCTTCAGTAGTGTTAATATCCAGATCGATCCCCTTAGTTGTAAAAAAGCAGCAGCTTGTTGCTCTGTGGAGCGTTCGTTTGTTCATCGGGCTCCCCCGTTACCAGAGGCTGCTGCCTGAACATGTGATCTGGGTCTGATGTAGAGCCCAGATCGTTAATTCGCATGTACTGCTGCATTTCAGTCACCCTCCTTTCCAAAGATGCAGTATGTTTGTCTTTCTCCTCAATAAGGCCTTGTGGGTCCTTAATTTCCTTTCCTAGTGCCAGTTTCTCCTTCTGTTGAGTTTTTACAGCACAAACCTCCTCTGTGAGAATATCCAGAACCTTCTTAATATCTTCCAAACCCTCCATCATGGGTGCTTTCATTGGCCCCATTCTCACTGGTCTTATTTAACAGCTGTTTATTGCGCAACAGTTGTTAGCGTTTAGCTGGCTTAGCGTTTAGCTGGCTTAGCATAGCCTGCGACGTCCCGGCTTTCCTGTGGGGACGGCAGGCCGACTGCCGATGTTAATTGCAGCCTCCGACAAGCCGCGATGAGCCGCGGCCCTGGGTGGTGTCTCCGGCGGCCGAGGGCTGGTAACGACCTCCAACGAGCTGCGGGGCTGTTGCGGCCTCCCTCAAGTTGCATTCCCGGCTGTGGCCTCCGGCGAGCTGCGGGCTGATGGCGACCTCCCTCGAGCCGCGGTCCCGGCTGGGGCCTCTGGCGAGCCGTGGGCTGATGGCGACCTCCCTCGAGCCGCAGTCCCGGCTGGGGCCTCCGGCGAGCTGCGGGGTGATGGCGACCTCCTGTGAGATGTGGTCCCGGCTGCGGCCTCCAGCGGGCTGTTGGTGTCCACTGTTGCGCCACAGTCCTGGCTGGGGCCTTCGATGGACCGTGGACTCCGATTGAGGCCGCGGACTTTAACAAATGGTACGGCCGTCTGCGCCAACCGCTCGCTCTGCTGCTGCTCACTTTCACTCGCTCTGTGGCTGCTCACTCTTGCTTGCTCTGCTGCTACTCTGCTGATCAAATCTTCTTCAACCTATGACTGCTTCCCAGTTTTGTGCCAATTCATTCCTGAATGTGTTTATTGATTCTCCTGACCTGATTGTCCTATACTCTATTTGTTTATTGTCAGGTTCACCCTGTAATAGAAATCACAGTCAACCTGATAAACAAGAAACACACCAGGAGTCACTGTTTCTCTTTTGTGGAACCCCAAATTTCATGTCACTAAGGGTAGAGGTAGTGTTACTGTACAAATCACAGTGAGAACGACTGGTCAAGTATGACGTCAGCCATGCAAGGGCACTCCCAGTAATCCCAAAATGATTTTCCAGCATATGAAGTAGAATATGATGATTGACGGTATCAAACACAGCACTGAGATCTAACAGCACCAGAACCATAGTGGTGTCCGAATCCATTGTAAGAAGAAGATCATTCACCACTTTAGTGAGAGCCATCTCTGTGGAATGATATTTTCTAAAAGCAGACTGCAGTGGCTCAAAGAGATTATTCTCAGTAAGATAGTCTACGAGCTGCTGTGACACCACTTTTTCCAGAATTTTAGAGAAAAATCAGTAGTGGCGCCCACCTCAATACCAGGGTGTAGTGGCTGGGTTAAGGCATGATATGGGATATGTTTAACCTGATGTCTTCTATTTTCTTCCCAAAGTAATCCAGGAAATCTTGTGCTGTAAAAGGAGAGCGAACTGCAGGTGGTTGTCCATGAATAACATGCCTTTAGACATTTAAGTGATAACAAAATAAGGCATATTCACAATTTTTCCAACAATTCCCCCCCGTTTATCAATTATAATGTCTAAAGTTGCATCGTCACACCACTACCACTCCCTTCCGGATTTTCAGTAGTTTGCTCATTTTTACACGATGCATTAAATCTTACACTCAGAGGTTATTGTGATAGTCACTCTACATTTTTTTGCTTTGTCAAATAGTTGATTAAGATGTTCACCAGCATCATCATAGGCTTCTTTTGACAAACCAAATATCCTCTGCCATCAGTGGATAACAGATCTTCATAACTTTTAACCAGCTCATCACCCTCTTTTGCTGTTTCTTTTTTCATCAATAGGGCACTCATTTCTTCTGATTTGCCTTCTATTGCAATTACGATCAGCCTACGTCACAGTGATCTTATATATGGAATGCACCAGCATCCACAGTACCAAAATTGCATTAAATACTGCTATTGCAAACAAAGCAGATACAATCAAACCTTTCCATTTCCCAAAAAAGCCAAAGGCTTTGTTCCAGAATTCATTTTCTATTCCTGACTGCTGTTTTAGTTCTTCCGACATGGTCTTCAATTTTGTCAACGCTTTGGTTAGAGATCCATCTGGTGCTGTATTATTTGGAATTATCGTACAACTTGGTGTGCCAAACATTGCACACACACCTCCTTTTTCAGCCAAGAGCATGTCCACGGCAATTCAGTTTTGGAAAGCCATTACAGATGTAGTGTTGTGTGGGCCGCCAGAAGAGGATGTACTGCTGGCCCACCACCAAAGGGCGCCCTGCCTGAAGTGCGGGCTTCAAGCACGAGAGGGCGCTGCCGCCACGGACACAGCCGGGAGTGACAGCTGTCACTCATTAATTCCTGACAGCTGTCACACATTCTTCATCATCGCACTCCATAAAGACCAGACGTCATCTCCACCTCATCGCCGAGATATCATACTTCATTGGAGGTAATATCCTCAGCCGTTTGTGTCTTTTGCAATATATCTGTATAGTGTGAGTGTTTGCAGGAGTACCGGTTCCTTTTTCTGTGGAGGCTGAGTGAGTGCAGGACGGCACTCTTTTCCCCTGAGGAATCACTGCGGTACTCTGCAACATATTGAGTGAGAGGTGGAGGTGGCATTCCCACCGCTTTGTTACTGGGTGTACACACACCCACACTTGACTGTCTTTGTTCTTCGCCAGCAGTACCAGATCCGACAGTCGGGGACGGTGATCACCTGGGAATTCGGGACTTGGCGGCTCCAGTATTCACCAGGTTCTGTGGGGGCGGAAATCGTGTGGTTCCGGCTCTTCTCAGGACAGACGTCTTCTATCCTCGAGCCTGCCCACACGTCACCTTTGTAATTTGACTGTAATTATATTCTGAGATTGTCTGTATGTTCGTTGTGCACGTTTCACAACATTAAATTGTTACCTTTTGGCTCATCTATTGGCCGTTCATTTGCACCCCCTGTTGTGGATCCATGTCACTACACTTTCACAACAGGATATCTCGGCCAGCGTCATGGACTCTGAGGGGCGTCACCCGGCTGTTGAACGACCAATGGGAGAGCAGGGAGCGCAGGTGTCTGCAGGAGGCGTGATTGGTGAGCTACAGCACATTCTCACCGCCTTTACGGCTCGGTTGGATCAAATGACCGAGCAAAACATCCTCCTGAACCGCAGGGTGGAGGCTGTCTCCGCACAGATGGCGGCGAGCACTCAGGGCGCTGCTGCAGCTCGTCCTCCTGCCGGCCCTGTGCAGAATAGGAATGTTCCAGTGGTGGTTCAACAACCCCTCCCACCATCCCCTGAAGCATACATAAGCCCTCCTGAGCCGTACGGAGGTTGTGTGGAGACGTGTGCGGACTTTCTTATGCAGTGTTCGCTCGTCTTCGCACAACGTCCTGTCATGTACGCATCAGATGCTAGTAAAATAGCTTATGTGATTGCTCTGCTTCGGGGTAAAGCACGCGCCTGGGCTACGGCGCTCTGGGAACAGAACTCACGGTTGTTATCAGCATACACTGGGTTTGTGGGGGAGTTCAGAACAGTGTTTGATCACCCTAACAGAGGAGAGACCGCTTCAACCGTGGCTGCTGGTCAATGAGACAGGGACGCGAGAGCGCAGCCGCTTATGCAGTCAACTTCCGCATCGCGGCTGCGAGGTCCGGCTGGAATAACGTTGCACTCCGCGCCGCCTTCATAAACGGACTGTCGTTGGTTCTGAAGGAGCAGCTGGTAGCTAAGGAGGAACCGCGGGATTTAGATGGGCTTATCGATCTCGTTATACGGTTAGACAATCGGTTGGAGGAACGCCGTCGGGAGCAAGGCGAAGGACGTGACTGGATACGCGCCGCCCCTCTCCCTTCCGGGTTCGAAAAGGCACCGCCCTCCCCACGCTCCACAGCCACAGCGCTCCGTGGGGTAACAGCTCCCCCTGCTGACGTTGTTAGGGAAACGCACAGGGCCAAAATGAGGAGGCTGATCCGCGGGGAGTGTTTTCTCTGCAGCTCAAAGGAGCACATACAGAAAAACTGCCCCAAACAGCCAAAACGACAACACTCGCCCTTAGAGACTGGGCTAAGGGGGGGTCAAAACATTCAATTGAAACACACACAGATTGCCACACGACTCCCAGTCACAATCCTGAGCGGGGATTTAACCCTTCAAGCCCCAGCACTGGTGGACACGGGGTCAGAAGGGAATCTGCTAGATAGCAGATGGGCAAGGGAGGTAGGGCTCCCTCTGGTGGCGCTTCCTTCGCCATTACAGGTTCGGGCACTAGATGGCACCCTCCTCCCTTTACTCACACACAAGACACAACCAGTAACTCTGGTGGTGTCTGGAAACCATCGGGAGGAGATTGAGTTTTTTGTAACTCCTTCTACCTCCCGCGTGATTTTGGGCTTCCCATGGATGTTGAAGCACAATCCCCGGATTGATTGGCCGTCTGGGGTGGTGGTTCAGTGGAGCGAAATCTGCCATTGGGTGTGTTTAGGATCCTCGGTTCCTCCCGGTTTACAGGCTAAGGAGGAGGTCAAAGTCCCTCCCAATCTGACGGCAGTGCCGGTTGAGTACCACGATCTTGCTGATGTCTTCAGCAAGGATCTGGCACTCACCCTTCCCCCGCACCGTCCGTACGATTGTGCCATTGATTTGGTTCCAGGCGCTGCGTTCCCATCCAGCAGGCTGTACAACCTCTCACGACCTGAGCGCGAATCAATGGAGACCTACATCCGGGACTCATTAGCTGCCGGGCTGATCCGGAACTCCACCTCCCCGATGGGGGCAGGTTTCTTTTTTGTGGGCAAGAAAGATGGCGGACTCCGTCCATGCATTGATTACCGGGGGCTGAATGAGATTACGGTTCGCAATCGATACCCGTTGCCATTGTTGGATTCCGTGTTCACCCCCCTGCATGGAGCCAAAATCTTTACTAAGCTGGATCTTAGAAATGCGTATCACCTGGTTCGCATCCGGAAGGGAGACGAATGGAAGACGGCATTTAACACCCCGTTAGGTCACTTTGAGTACCTGGTCATGCCGTTCGACCTCACCAACGCCCCCGCGACGTTCCAAGCCTTGGTTAACGATGTCTTGCGGGACTTCCTGCACCGATTCGTCTTCGTATATCTGGACGATATTCTCATCTTTTCTCCGGATCCTGAGACCCATGTCCAGCATGTTCGTCAGGTCCTGCAGCGGTTATTAGAGAACCAACTGTTTGTGAAGGGCGAGAAGTGCGAGTTTCACCGCACGTCTTTGTCCTTCCTGGGGTTTATCATCTCCTCTAACTCCGTCGCCCCTGATCCGGCCAAGGTTGCGGCGGTGAGGGATTGGCCCCAACCAACAAGCTGTAGGAAGCTGCAACAGTTCCTCGGCTTCGCTAATTTCTATAGGAGGTTCATTAAGGGCTACAGTCAGGTAGTTACCCCCCTGACAGCCCTGACCTCTCCAAAAAGTCCCCTTCACCTGGTCGGATCGGTGCGAAGCCACGTTCAAGGAGTTGAAACGACGGTTCTCTACTGCGCCAGTTTTGGTGCAGCCCGACCCTAGCCGCCAGTTCGTGGTTGAAGTGGACGCCTCTGACTCAGGGATAGGAGCCGTGCACGGAACTATGACGTCGTCAATCGAGAACTCCTTGCGGTGAAAGAGGCTCTTGAGGAGTGGAGACACCTGTTGGAGGGAGCGTCTGTGCCGTTCACGGTTTTCACTGACCATCGGAACCTGGAGTATATCAGGACCACCAAGCGGCTGAACCCCAGGCAAGCCCGCTGGTCACTGTTCTTCGGGCGTTTTGACTTCCGGATCACCTATCGCCCCGGGACCAAGAACCAGAGGTCAGATGCCTTGTCCCGGGTACACGAAGAGGAGGTCAAAACTGCACTGTCGGATCCACCGGAGCCCATCCTGCCGGAGTCCACTATCGTGGCCACCCTCACCTGGGACGTGGAGAAGATCGTCCGGGAGGCCCTGGCACGGAGCCCGGACCCAGGTACAGGTCCGAAGAACCGTTTATACGTCCCACCAGAGGCCAGAGCTGCAGTCTTGGACTTATGTCATGGTTCCAAGCTCTCCTGTCATCCAGGGGTGCGAAGGACCGTGGCAGTTGTCCGGCAGCGCTTCTGGTGGGCGTCTATGGAGGCCGACGTCCGGGAGTATATCCAGGCCTGCACCACCTGTGCCAGGGGCAAGGCTGACCACAGGAAGGCCCAAGGACTACTCCAACCGCTTCCTGTGCCTCATCACCCCTGGTCCCACATCGGCCTGGATTTCGTCACGGGCCTCCCGCCGTCCCAGGGCAACACCACCATCTTCACGATAGTGGACCGATTCTCCAAGGCGGCCCACTTCGTGGCCCTCCCGAAGCTCCCAACAGCCCAGGAGACAGCAGACCTCCTGGTCCACCATGTTGTCCGTCTGCATGGGATACCCACCGACATCATCTCAGATCGTGGTCCCCAGTTCTCCTCACACGTCTGGAGGAGCTTCTGCAGGGAACTGGGGACCACCGTGAGCCTCTCGTCCGGGTACCATCCACAGACGAACGGACAGGCAGAGCGGGCCAACCAGGAACTGGAACAGACCCTCTGCTGCGTCACATCCGCGCACCCGACGGCCTGGAGTAACCATCTGGCCTGGATCGAGTATGCGCATAACAGCCAGGTGTCTTCCGCCATCGGCCTCTCCCCATTTGAGGTGTGTTTGGGGTATCAGCCCCCGTTGTTCCCCATGGTGGAGGGAAAGGTCGGTGTGCCCTCGGTCCAGGCCCACCTGCGGAAGTGCCGTCGGGTATGGCGCTCCGCCCATTCTGCCTTGTTGAAGGCCCGGACGAGGGCGAAGACCCATGCAGACCGCCGGCGATCCCTGACCCTGCTTACCAGCCCGGGCAGGAGGTGTGGCTGTCCACGAAGGACATCCCCCTCCAAGTGGACTCCCCCAAGTTGAAGGACCGGTACATTGGACCTTTCAAGATCCTCAAAATCCTCAGTCCTGCCGCAGTGAAGCTCCGACTCCCAGCTTCACTGCGGATCCACCCAGTTTTTCATGTGTCCAGACTCAAGCCTCACCACACCTCACCCCTCTGTGCTCCCGGTCCCGGCGCCGCCTCCTGCCCGGATCATTGATGGGGGCCGGCTTGGACAGTGCTCCGGCTCCTGGACGTCCGTCGAATGGGCCGTGGGTTCCAGTATTTGGTGGACTGGGAAGGGTATGGACCCGAAGAACGCTCCTGGGTTGAGAGGAGCTTCATCCTGGACCCGGCCCTCCCTGGCCTGATTTTCTACCGCTGGCACCCCGGACAAGCCTGGTCGGGGGCGCCAGGAGGCGCCCGTTGAGGGGGGGGTCCTGTTGTGGTGGGCCGCCAGAAGAGGATGTACTGCTGGCCCACCACAAAGGCGCCCTGCCTGAAGTGCGGGCTTCAGGCACGAGAGGGCGCTGCCGACGCCACGACACAGCCGGGAGTGACAGCTATCACTCATTAATTCCTGACAGCTGTCACACATTCTTCATCATCGCACTCCATAAAGACCAGACGTCATCTCCACCTCATCGCCGAGATATCATACTTCATTGGAGGTAATATCCTCAGCCGTTTGTGTCTTTTGCAATATATCTGTATATTGTGAGTGTTTGCAGGAGTACCGGTTCCTTTTTCTGTGGAGGCTGAGTGAGTGCAGGACGGCACTCTTTTCCCCTGAGGAATCACTGCGGTACTCTGCAACATATTGAGTGAGAGGTGGAGGTGGCATTCCCACCGCTGTTGTTACTGGGTGTACACACACCCACACTTGACTGTCTTTGTTCTTCGCCAGCAGCACCAGATCCGACAGTCGGGGACGGCGATCACCTGGGAATTCGGGACTTGGCGGCTCCAGTATTCACCAGGTTCTGTGGGGGCGGAAATCGTGTGGTTCCTGCTCTTCTCAGGACAGATGTCTTCTATCCTCGAGTCTGCCCACACATCACCTTTGTAATTTGACTGTAATTATATTCTGAGATTGTCTGTATGTTCGTTGTGCACGTTTCACAACATTAAATTGTTACCTTTTGGCTCATCTATTGGCCGTTCATTTGCGCCCCCTGTTGTGGGTCCGTGTCACTACACTTTCACAACATGTAGCTGCCAATTGTTCATGTACAGCCTTGAACCCATCTCTAGTAAGATTGGTCAAGCGCTGCACATTATAATGGATATAATTAATTCTGCCAACATTCTTGTTGATCGTCACAGGGAAGATTGCACTAAAAATTGGGAAGGATTCAAATCCTGCAGCTACTGGATCCACCAGTTTGCATTCATCTGGTACACCTCGAGGTACCCCTATAGCATCATTGTAGGTGGGGGATTTTTCTCCAGGCCAATCCAGAGACCTCTTATGTCACTTGTTGTGATCCTTTATGGCCACATGCCACCCCAGCAACTGGTCTCTTGGAATGGGCACTGCAGAGATTGGCATCATTAGTGAGACTGGGGCACACGTCCCTATCCATTTTGGTGGCAGCCAACCTCGCAAACGTGTTGTTCCACAATACCACCATACATCAGGTCTGGCTTTCACCATTTGGGTAGCGGTGTTGTTGGTCATCAAATCATGCCTTTCAGAGCACAGATCGGAAGAGATATCTCCCACTTTCAAAGGTCTCATTGTTTCAGGATTTTGAGTGAAGCAATTATAAATGCCATAGACATCTTTGTTAAAAGGTAGGTGGTGTTGCATTTCTCAATGTAATTGTGAACGGTTTATAGAATTAGCCACAGTCACCTGATAGATTTGTCTCTTT
Organism: Thalassophryne amazonica; assembly: GCF_902500255.1. Taxonomy (NCBI): domain Eukaryota; kingdom Metazoa; phylum Chordata; class Actinopteri; order Batrachoidiformes; family Batrachoididae; genus Thalassophryne; species Thalassophryne amazonica. The sequence continues at coordinate 1,628,055 of NC_047107.1, read as the reverse complement.
CATCAAACTCAGAATGCAATGGGTATATTTCACTTCCAGTGGTGTGGGTACCACTCTCAGAATTGGTCTGGACCAGAACAAATTAAACAATCCCTTTTTATTTGGTTGGCTGCTTGTTCTGCTAATAGAAGCCAATTCTTATCTTTACTTCTAATCCCAGTCTCAATGTCAAACAGATCATCCACTTCCAGGTCTGTGGAATTAAATACTAATACTTTGACTCTATTGTGGGCCCCTACCAGTCTCCTAAAGGTGGTGCTGGTTGCCTCATCCTGACAGATTATTATCATTTGTCTTGGGTCATCTCCTGCTGCTTAGGTAGGCATTAAGGAAGATACATAGCAACTGATCAAGTAAGTTTCATTGGCTAGGAATTCAGCATATTTGTACCACATATTCATCTGATACGGATTACATGGAGTATTGAACATCCATTCAAAACCTTGTTGTGGGCTCAAATGTCTTTTGTTTAGTTTGTCACCTTGTTGATTCTCACACCACCAGAAAACAGACGTCATAATTATCATCACAGTTACCAGTGTTACCATTCTTGCAGCGAAGGTTTTGATGAAATTCATGTTGACGGTTTTCTCTTCTTTTCTTTTTGACAGTTCAGGAAGTCAGTTCAGCAGTTCTGGGCCTTTGGGGTTATGTTCCTTATATGTATGTATATTGCATTTGTACTTCAGCTAAAAATGTACTCTTCCTGTTCTTTATCTTGTCTGCTTCAGATCCTTGTCTCAACTCCTTGGGATGGTTAGGCCTGTCGTCTTTAATTTGTCTCCCTGGTGGTTGCCTCTTGCACCGCCGGATGACAGATATGTTTCAAGCCATTGCTGGGCCTATACAGGCTGTCAGCCAACACCCTCCACAACACTGTCACCTTTGGTGGTTTACGCTGGGTCTTTCAGGTATCTCTGTTTCCTGCCGTGTGACAGATGGATCCAGGAGGAGTGCTCAGCAATCTTGACAGCAGTTGGTGTGGTCAGCAGGACTTGGAATTGGCCTTCCCACTTTGGCAATGACCAATGTTTTCACTTGATGACCTTTATCAGTACCCAATGTCCCACCTGGATGAAAGTCTCCTGTTTCTGTATAGGGAGATAGGATTCTGACATTTTCTTAGAGAGTATCACATCCTTATGATTGAGAACATGTCTCATATAATTCACCAGGTTCTGCCCTTCTGCATCTGGTCCTCTAACAATTTGTAGGTCCAGCAGCCTGTATGGTCTACCATACAATATCTCAAAAACCACTTTCTGCCCCTGGAGGTATGTTCATATAGAGTTTGACTAAATCTAAGCAGTAAACCCAATTTTTTTTTTCCTGTTTCTTCCATGCATCTTTAATTTGCTTTTTACTGTGCCATTAGTTCTTTCTATGAATTTTCAAATAGTTAGTAAATCCATAATTGGTGAAGTGTTGTACTATCATCACCTTCCCCCCTTTTGAGACATGATGAGGCCCATGGCTCAAAATAGCTGCCCATTTAAACAAGCTTTTGGGTAATATTGGTTTGTCTAAGGTCACATGTAAATTTGATAACTAAGTGTAGCACCCTGTTTTTCCATAATGCTTTTTCAGTTTCAGGAGCATTATTGTGCATGTCTCTAAGGACATCTTCACTTATGATTTGGTCTGTGAGCTGGAATAGTAGCCCTCTTTCCTGTCATGCTTCAGTCAGTGCCACTTTTAATCATATTCATCTTTAATTTCTAAGATTCAATTGTACTGAAATACTTTATTGAAGGACACAAAAAACAGCCCCTAGGACAAAAGAAAGATGAATGCGAGACAAAGCAAAACTGTCAGAAATCCAAAGTAATAAAAAGTTTAAATATTTCAATAAGGACTGAAATATATCAATCAATCAATCAATTTTTTTATATAGCGCCAAATCACAACAAACAGTTGCCCCAAGGCGCTTTATATTGTAAGGCAAGGCCATACAATAATTATGTAAAACCCCAACGGTCAAAACGACCCCCTGTGAGCAAGCACTTGGCTACAGTGGGAAGGAAAAACTCCCTTTTAACAGGAAGAAACCTCCAGCAGAACCAGGCTCAGGGAGGGGCAGTCTTCTGCTGGGACTGGTTGGGGCTGAGGGAGAGAACCAGGAAAAAGACATGCTGTGGAAGACAGCAGAGATCAATCACTAATGATTAAATGCAAAGTGGTGCATACAGAGCAAAAAGAGAAAGAAACAGTGCATCATGGGAACCCCCCCAGCAGTCTACGTCTATAGCAGCATAACTAAGGGATGGTTCAGGGTCACCAGATCCAGCCCTAACTATAAGCTTTAGCAAAAAGGAAAGTTTTAAGCCTAATCTTAAAAGTAGAGAGGGTGTCTGTCTCCCTGATCTGAATTGGGAGCTGGTTCCACAGGAGAGGAGCCTGAAAGCTGAAGGCTCTGCCTCCCATTCTACTCTTACAAACCCTAGGAACTACAAGTAAGCCTGCAGTCTGAGAGCGAAGCGCTCTATTGGGGTAATATGGTACTACGAGGTCCCTAAGATAAGATGGACCTGATTATTCAAAACCTTATAAGTAAGAAGAAGAATTTTAAATTCTATTCTAGAATTAACAGGAAGCCAATGAAGAGAGGCCAATATGGGTGAGATATGCTCTCTCCTTCTAGTCCCCGTCAGTACTCTAGCTGCAGCATTTTGAATTAACTGAAGGCTTTTTAGGGAACTTTTAGGACAACCTGATAATAATGAATTACAATAGTCCAGCCTAGAGGAAATAAATGCATGAATTAGTTTTTCAGCATCACTCTGAGACAAGGCCTTTCTGATTTTAGAGATATTGCGCAAATGCAAAAAAAGCAGTCCTACATATTTGTTTAATATGCGCTTTGAATGACATATCCTGATCAAAAATGACTCCAAGATTTCTCACAGTATTACTAGAGGTCAGGGTAATGCCATCCAGAGTAAGGATCTGGTTAGACACCATGTTTCTAAGATTTGTGGGGCCAAGTACAATAACTTCAGTTTTATCTGAGTTTAAAAGCAGGAAATTAGAGGTCATCCATGTCCTTATGTCTGTAAGACAATCCTGCAGTTTAGCTAATTGGTGTGTGTCCTCTGGCTTCATGGATAGATAAAGCTGGGTATCATCTGCGTAACAATGAAAATTTAAGCAATACCGTCTAATAATACTATATATGCAAACAATATATAGTATAACATCTGAGATATTATATATTGCATTTTCCCCCTACTATTTCATAAACATGATTTTTTTTGTCTTTTTCCCCAATCTATAGACATTTGTTAATCCTGCAGTATCACTTTTCCCCCCAGGTGTTAGCCTTTACCAGTTTGTAATGTCAGTTTTATTCAGAATCCCAAATAAAGTGACTCAGCAAAATTGAACTGAGCTGCATAAGGTTTATCTCTTATAAAAACTAGAGTAGTGCTCATTAGCGCACATAAATGTACCAAATTACAGCTGTTAATGCAGGACAGAGGGCCCTTTAAGCAAGGCACTGAACACAGAGGAGCACCGACACATCAAACTTCTCCACTGTCCCAGTTTGTCAAACTATCTGTCCTGCCATACTGACACTTGAAAAAGCGGCTGAAACAGACACAGCTAACCGGAAGGTGAACTATGTGGGCATCAAATTATGAATGATGATATAATGATGTCACTGGCCCTAAGATAAATCGTGCAACAACTGTGAATACTAAAAGTCATAAATGAATACAAGAAACCGGGAAATGTAAACAATTGTTTCCCCAATATTTTCCTCATTTGAAATAATAGCAAAGAAATGAAAATGGGAAAATGACAATCTATTTTGAAACATCAGTCAAGTGCTCAACTTTCATTTTAGCTCATTTATAAAAGCTGCACTACTAGGTTTTGACAGTAAGCTGTCTGACTACAAGACAGAACATTTCTAAAGTTTTGTGAAACATTTGAAAACAGCTTTTCTAAAAACAATTTGTGTAGGTTCCTCATACCCCTATGTTTAGTGTTTAGTGAAGTCTTTACCGGACATCGTACAGTGCATCCAGAAAGTATTCACAGTACTGAACATTTCCTACAATTTGTTATGTTGCAGCCTATTCTAAAATGGATGAAATTCATTTTTTTTTTCCTTTAGATTTTTGAAAACTTATTGAAAAATTACATATATGTTTCCTTCGCTTTCTCACTGAATCCACTGCTTTTTATTTTTATTTTTACCAAAATGGCATTTGTGGAATCAGGAGTCAATTTTCCGTCAAAGTCGAATTTATTTCTCCAAATATTCAAATGTCAGTTTGAAACAGGATATTTTGCTTCCATATATTTATAATCTTTCCTGCCATTTTTATTTTCCTCCTCATTACAACATGAACAATGATTTCCTATGTTTACAATTACTAACAAAATCTTAACAAGCTTTCTCTTAAAATCACACTTGATAATATTTTGGTGCATTATATAGTCTTGCTGTCAGTATTGTCAGTAAAGACACTGCCACGGCACATTCACAGCGGCTGTCTTTTTTTTTCAATATTTCTCGTGGACAATACTTATTCCATATAATTTGCTTTTCAGAGGCTATTTGAGTGTCGGCATCACGTGTGGAGGGGAAATCAGTGTCATTCCTATCATCTGTTCGTTTTTGTTTTTGTGGGAGACAAATGACCTCCTACTGCTCCATTATCTTGTTGTCTTTTGTTGAACAATATTTGTGCTTCTTCACCCCTCCATCTCGCTTTGGCCCTGTTCTCTGCCTCATGTCTCTTGTATGCTTCTGTAGTGCATTTTCCAGTCCATATTTTTTTTCTGTTTTCTTGTGGAGTCCTTTGCTTTTCATTTTATGTTTTCCACCAATGTGTTTTTGGATTCAGGATTCAGTTTTCCTGTGAATTGGAATTTGTTTTCCCAAAAAATGTTTACTCGAACCAGGATGTCAGACTTCCATATATATTGCATCTCCAGTTCTCCAGTTTCCCATTTTTGGGTTGGCCCGCAACAAGAACAGCAATTCCCCATAATTTAGCCTTCTGTGGTTTTATTTCCCACGGATTGTTGTCCTTTTCACTGATTAAAGATCGGTCAAACTGAAAAGTTGTTACCACTTCAACCTCAGGAGGTGGGTGAACCTTGCCTGGAGCTTCTTTTCAGTTTCGCTGTCTGATAATCAGGTGTCATACACACATGTAACATTCACGCTTAAATTATTTACCACAATGATTTACAACGGTTATTTTCAGTGTTTCCAGTGGACAACACTGAGGGACTGACTAATCATCCCAGAATTTTACGATCTGCCCACTGAAGGTTTGATTTGATTTGATTTGATTTGATTTGATCATTTATTTAGTCCCCATGGGGGCAATTCAGGTGCAGTCTGTTGGGAAGGTGTCGTGACACGGACACACAACACAGTCAGCAGTAAAAATTACATTACATTCATAAAACCACATCATACAAATTCCTAAAAAACATAAAAAACATAAAAACACAGCAGAATAAATATATAAAACAAGATCTCAGAAATAAGGTGCGAGTCAGTGTAGACTTAAGTGCAACAGTGAGTCCTTAGGTGTTATTTAGGAGAGCAGTGGCTGTGGGAATAAAAGAGTTTTTTAGTCTGTTGGTTCTGCATCTGGGCATTACCAGGCGTCTGCCCGAGGGCAAAAACTTAAATTGTGGGTGCAGAGGGTGTGCAGAATCGGCCATAATTTTCCTGGCTTTTGACACAACTCTTGTTTTAAAAAGGTCCATGATGTCCGTGCACTGAGTTCCCATAATTTTACCACATTCCTTGACAATATTACAAAGATGATTGCGATTCTTAAGGTTCAGTAAGTTGAGCCAACACAGGAAGGAAAAGGTTAACACAGACTCCACAAAGCAACTGTAGAACATTTTCACGAAAACACCATCTACGTTATAATTTCTAAGTTTTCGCAGAAAGTGCATTCTTTGATGCGCCTTACTGCACACTGCATTAACCTGCAATTCAAAGAATAATTTATTGTCAATTTGGGTGCCCTGATACTTATATTTCTCAACAACATCTATGGGCTTCCCATCAATGGACATATGATTCAGAACAGGTGGTGTTTTCCTGAAATCAATGTGCATTTATTTGGTTTTATCCACATTTATATGTAGAAAAGATGAATGGCACCACTCTAAAAAGTCCAGCAAGACCAAGCTATGGTCTGTGGAGTCATCACCGTGCAAAAGGGACAGGATGACTGAATCATCTGCATATTTTATGATGTGATGATTATCATGTTGGCTTTAACAGAGATTAGTATAAAAAACAAACAACAAAGGGGATAAAATGCAGCCCTGAGGGACTCCAGTGGATGATACAACAGCATCGGAGAGAGTTTCATTAATTCTGACTCTCTGTGATCTGTTTGTTAAAAAGTCAATAATCCATAAGATTAAGCCAACATCAATATTCATGTCTCTTAATCGCTCTGCCAATACATATGGTTGTATGCAGTTAAAAGCAGAGGAGAAATCAATAAACAACATGTGAATAAAGGTATTTGCACCTTCAAGATGCTGCAGATCTGCCCACTGAAGGTTTTACCGACCCGTTTAGTGTAATATTACTTTTTAGCAGTTTTGTGCCTATTAGAGGTCCTCGACCTCGAAGTGACAACTTTATAGGGCTTTTCTGTACCTATCAGAGGTTTTCCTGGTCTGTTCTTTTACTGAAAACTTTAATAGGGTTTTTCTATGCGGTAACCCTCAGTCACCTGTACAGTTACAGAGACAACAGTACTAACCCCTGGTGAATTTCTTTCACTGATGTTCGGATGTCTTCACCCTAATGACCGTCGACCCGTAAGGGAGGAGTCCACCACGGAAAGGGTCTTCAACAGGATTTGTTCCCGTGCTGCAGCCACAGACTTTTCACTGAGTCCTCCTTCACGGGCTGACTATCCTCGGGTTTGTTGACGCCAGGCTCAAAGGACCATTTAAATATCAGGTTCACCATGTAATAGAAATCACAGTCAACCTGATAAACAAGAAACACACCAGGAGTCACTGTTGCTCTTTTGCTCGCGAGCAGAGTGTTGCTCGCGGGAGAGAAAGAGAGAGAGCATATTGCTTCGGGCAACAAATTCCATTCCTCCCTTCTCTCCTTCCCTCTCTCCCCTGAGTGTCACTCTACCTCTCTTTTTATTCTTTCAAGCAAACAAGGATGACGTTACCATAGTTACAAAGCAGAAATGATCAGCACAGACAGTTTCAATCTTTAGTTAAGTGTCAACATCAGCAAAATAAGTTAACAAATACCACATGTGAATGTGTGGCAACAGCTTATTTTTCTACTTGCTCTGACTAAGCAAAACAAAGACCTCAGATATATCATGTATCTGAACACTGTGTGTTGAAAAACAGACACCTTGCATTAATCACATCATGGGTTACTTCTACTTCAAATTAAAGAAAACAATTCCTTTAGACATTTAAGTGATAACAAAATAAGGCATATTCACAATTTTTCCAACATTTGCTTTTCTTTTTATTGCTATAGTTGTAATTGCAGGGGTGGTATCCAAGTGGTTAATGCGCTCGATTTCAGTTCAGAAGGTTGCAGGTTCAAATCCCACCCCTGCCACATTTCTCCATGTAATGTGGAGTTGCGTCAGGAAGGGCATCCGGCGTAAAACTTGTGCCAATTCAACATGCAGATCCACTTTGGATTTGCTGTTGCGTCCCCGAGTGCAAACAAGGGAGCAGCCGAAGGGACTTACTATTGGTATAGTTGTAATCATAGATGATAAAAACTGGTAGATGATCACTGATGTCATTAATTAGAATACCACTTATTGTTTTACCCTCACGTTCGTTAGTGTGTATGTTGTCAGACAAGGTGGTACATTTGAGGGTGATTCTGGTTGGTCTGATGATTTTTAGAAATAGACTCAGACTATACATTGTACTGATAAAATCATCTGTTGTACTATGCTTATATGGATTTAATATATCAATGTTGAAATCACCACATATGAAAACTACTTTGTTGCTTTGTTTTGCAAATACAGGGGTACATCCCCACAAAATAACCTAGCCTTTCAGGTGAGTCAAAGTTTGCTTTTTGAAACGTCAGCTCAGTACACGGTCCAGGCTACAATTACATCTGATATTTCCTCAGTGTTAGTACTGGTGTTTATTAATTCAGGTTCTGATGCTAATCTTATCTACGCATCTCTTGTCAGGAATCTGCACCTTAAGCTGCACCACCTCTTTATCTGCATCTGAATGCTAATCGATGGTGGATTACATTCAAGAGTCCCCCTCTCCAGCGGGCACAGGGTTTTTCTTTGTCAAGATAAATGATAAGATGCTGTGCCCCTGTATCCATTACTCCATTCTCAATGACATTCCTGTTAAAAATAGGTATCCGCTCCCCTTATTGACGGCAGCATTTGAACCGTTAGAGGGTGCTAAGTTCTTTACCAAGCTAGACCTCCACAATGCGTACCGCTTGGTCCGTATAAGGGAGGGGATGAATGGAAAACTGCTTTTAATACCCTTACGTGACACTACTAGTATTTGGTAATGGTGTTTTGGCTTACAAACGCATCCACAGTATTTAAGGTTTGATTAATGATGCTCCGAGGCATTATCTGAATTAATTTGTCATTGTGTATCTTGGTGATATTTAGATTTTCTCCCCGGTGAGGGCACTTATACTCAGCATGTCCGGATGGTACTCAAACAGTTACTACAGAACCAAATGCATGTCACGGCAGAGAAATGTGAGTTTCACAAATCCTTAGTGCCTTTCCTGGGGTTTGTGTTGGCTGAGGGGGAAATCCACGTGGACACTAGCAAAGTGGTGACTGCAGCAGATTGGGCCACTCCTCTCAGCCACAAGGAGGTCCAGCGGTTCCTCGGATTGCAAACATTTACAGGATGTTTATTAGCGGCTCAGGTGCATAGTCTTACCTCCACCCACCATCCATTTGACTGGTCACATGGATACGAGAAAGCTTTTCAGGAGCTAAAGAGACATTTTATGTCAACCCCTGTGCATTTATATCCAAGACATTATCTTCCATCGAACACAGTTATGACATTGATGACCATGACCAACTGGCTGTTAAGGATTCCTTTGAAGAGTGGCACCACTGGCTAGAGGGGGCACAACTGCCTTTTATAGTAAGGACTGATCATAAGAATTTGGAATCTTTGCACACAGCCAAGTGACTTAACACCAGACAGGCCCGATGGTATATCTTCTTCAGCTGATCTGATTTTCTATTATCTGACTGCCCCGGCTCCAGAAATGGTAAACCTGACTCTTTGTCATGAAAATTTGATCCTGATGACTTCTGTGCCTGTCCACAAACTATACTGCCCATGTTGTGTTTTGTTGCAGACCTTACATGGGATATTGAAAATAAGGTTAGAGCAGCCTGTGGAGGGGAACCCGTGCCTACAGAGTGTCCAGCTGGTAAACTCCTGGTCCCAGACTCCCTGAAAGAAGATTATCCAATGGGCTCACAACAGCCCATTTGCTTGCCATCCGGGAATTAGAAAGACCACGTCACTGGTCCGCCAGTGGTTCTGATGGCTCCACATGAATCAGGATATAACGAACTATGTCAGTGCTTGCCAAGTGTGCACCACCCACAAGACTTCCAGTCAGAGATCACCAGGCAGATTGCTACCACTGCCTATTACCAAGTGCCCGTGGCCTCACATCTCCTTAGACTTTGTCACTGGCCTACTGATTTTGCAGGGGCACACCATAATCCTGTCAGTGGTAGATAGGTTTTCCAACATGTGTCATTTTGTTCCACTACCTAAGCTGCCCTCAGCCAAAGAAACGGCCAAGGCACTGTTGCCTAAAATTACTTAGGGAGACAGACACCCTCTCTACTTTTAAGATTAGGCTTAAAACTTTCCTTTTTGCTAAAGCTTATAGTTAGGGCTGGATCAGGTGACCCTGAACCATCCCTTAGTTACGCTGCTATAGACTTAGACTGCTGGGGGGTTCCCATGATGCACTGAGTGTTTCTTTCTCTTTTTGCTCTGTATGCACCACTCTGCATTTAATCATTAGTGATCGATCTCTGCTCCCCTCCACAGCATGTCTTTTTCCTGGTTCTCTCCCTCAGCCCCAACCAGTCCCAGCAGAAGACTGCCCCTCCCTGAGCCTGGTTCTGCTGGAGGTTTCTTCCTGTTAAAAGGGAGTTTTTCCTTCCCACTGTAGCCAAGTGCTTGCTCACAGGGGGTCGTTTTGACCGTTGGGGTTTTTACGTAATTATTGTATGGCTTTGCCTTACAATATAAAGCACCTTGGGGCAACTGTTTGTTGTGATTTGGTGCTATATAAATAAAATTGATTTGATTTGATTTGATTTAAAATCTTTCAATTACATGGAATCCCACAGGACATCATCTGGGAGCAAGGACCACATCATCTTCCATTTCCAGTCAGAGTTCTGCAAGCTCCTGGCCGCAATGGTCAGTCTCATTTCAAGCCAAATGTCAAACTGAAAGTATTAATCAGGAGTTGGAAAGAGGGCTTCGCATTAGAGCCTCTCAAAACCCACCCTCCTGGGCTTCACAGCTAACCTGGATAGAATTGGCACATAATCTTTTGTCTTCCACTTCAACTGGATTTTCTCCTTTCCACATTGTACATGGTTATTGACCATCACTGTTTACACCTAGACTCAGACTCTCCCGTCCAGCCCGCCCTGGCATTGGTTTGACGGTGTAAAAAGACCCGGGAGGGGGCTCATCATGTTCTCCTAAAGACTTCCACATTTTACAAGGCTGCTGCAGACTGCAGACAATGACTGCCCTGGCCTACACTTCTGGACAGTGAGTCTGGCTCTTGATGCGGGATCTGCCCCTCCAGGGGTCTGTCTGGAAACGCGTTCCTACATTTGTTGGTCTTTTTCTGATTACCAAGGTAGCCAACCCAGTCACAGTTCATCGCTGGCTGCCCAGAGCCCTGCGGGTGCATCCCTCCTTCCACATCAGCTGTATTGTATGGCCTTGCCTTACAATATAAAGCGCCTTGGGGCAACTGTTTGTTGTGATTTGGCGCTATATAAATAAAATTGATTGAATTGATTGATTGTGAAGACCGTCCACATTGGCCTCTGGCCAAGCCCCCTCCACCCAGTTCATGGACGGTGGCCCCGTCTTCAGTGCTCGACAGCTCCTGTCATCTCATCATTGGGGCTGGTGGGTGCAGTACCTGGTGGACTGGGAGGGATACGGTCTGGAGGAATGGTCTTTGGTGCCTTCCTGGTTTATTTTGGATATGCCTTTTATTCTGGACTTTCAGGCCTCGCACTCCTGGGCTCCTGGACCATTGGGGTCGGCTTTGGGGGGGGGGGGGGGGGGGGATGCCATGATTGGACTTGTGGGGTTTGTTCTGGGTTTTGTTATTACATTAGTTTATGTCTTTTTGTTCATGATTGGCTTTTGTGTTAGAGATTTGTCTTGTCTGGTGCCTGGTGTTTGGTGTTTCCCTCCTCTCCTCCCTTCTTCTTGCCACGCCCCATTCCAGATCCCTCCACCACACCTGTCCTGAATTTCCTCCTAATCACTCCCTCTTTATTAGTTACACCTCTCCCGTCACTTCTCTGCAAGACCGTTGTGTTTTGTATCTACATTTGAGCATTTCTTCAGAGTGTTTCGTCATGTTTCTGGCTTGTTTTTGACCTGCTTGCCTATGATTTGACCCTGTTTTTTACCTAATGCTTTGGATACTGTTGCTTGTTATGACCCGCCTTTTTGTATACCAAGCCCTGTCTGAACACTCGTTAAACCCTGATGAATTCAGGTCTGAATCCTGCAGTTTTGTCCAACCACCTTGCACCACTGAGTCTGACACATATGGACAATGTAAGAAACAGCTTGTTAACCAAAACAAAAGATGATGTGACAGCAAGAGTGGATTAAACAAAATAACAAATGGTAACATTTAAAAGACTTACAGTTCAGTTGCCATGACCACTGGATTTACATTTCTCACAAGAAGGAGAGTTACGGTGAGAACATGGAATGCAGTGGTCACATTCCATCAGTGAATAGAAATGCTGCAATTTCATTCTGCATGTGTCACATTCTGAAACAAGGATAGATTTCTGGTGTCTGCTAATCCGGATCTGGATCACCTCCAAAATTCAGTGGAGTTTTCCATGCCTAAGAGAAATCTTGATCCAAAATCTAGATCCAGATCCAGATCACCTCCAAAATGTAATGAGTTCTTCCATGGCATGTGGTGAAAATTTCGTCAGAATCCGTCCAGTAGTTTTGACGTAATCCTGCTAACAGTCAGAAAGACAAACAAATAAATACAGATGATTTTGTTATGTGCTTGGCAGACGTAAATATCGTGAAACTCTGGTGCACATCTGGAATGGAAATCCAACAAGTGTCATATCATGTAAACCTCATTTGCATCTTTCACTGGACTGTTTGTCACATATGATCAGGACAGGAATGAGACTGGATTGCACAGACTGGACAGTTAGCATGTACTCCACTATGATACCCTGTTCACACACCAACACACCCACACTGAGGACTGCTGAGCACACACATCCCAAACTAGGATCCCAGCATGTGTGACTTTACCTGAAGAGGGCAGCAAACCTGAATGTGGAATGATGGCGTTTTTATGTTTTGATCCAGCCCTTACCTATGAGCACATGAGGTCTCCAGAAGATCTCTGGACATAGCCGTCACTCATGATATGTGCCACTGCGCAGTTCATTTGTGTGACTTTGTGAGTGACTGTACTATGAGTGAGCTGCAGTGTGTGTGTGCACATGAAACGAGAGGGTGGGGATGTGTGCTGTTGGATCTCAAATGTACTAACGACTGTGCCCTCTGTGCCCCTTCCTGCAAACAGCATATGCGCGAGGCTGCGGAGCGGCGGCAGCAGCTGGAGGTGGAGCATGAGCAGGCGTTGGCGGTACTCAATGCCAAGCAGCAGGAGATTGACCTCCTTCAGAAGGTAAGGCTGATGGAACACCAACACCATTGTCTTTAAATTTAAACAAAACAAAATTTATGTTATTTAAAAGTCGTGGTATGGTGCAGAGGTCCAAATTGAAATATTAAATAGTGTTGAGACAGTGTATGAAAATAAAAACAAAACACACACATGAGGTCACATGCACTGAAATTTGGGGATGTACTTAAATTTAAAACAGCACAGATTATGTATGAATCAAAGCATAATTTACTTCAGGGTAATATTTAAAAAAAACATTTTGTAACAGGGAGGGGTGCTATAATTTAAGAAGAGAGTTGAACTTAAAAAAGCACTGTTTTCCCACAAAATGGCAGTGAACGTCACTGGGTGACCTCTACCCACACAGGGGGACCTTCATGGCTCTTACTGTCTCAGGAGAGCCAAGACCATCCTAAGGGCCCCTTCACACATAGTGTGAATATGTACAACTCAGGGTGACTCACGGCGAAACAGCTCATGTGAGCCAACCACAAAACATTCCACTGATAGGCTGGTGTGCACAATCCCGGTGTAACTGTTCATGCATGCGATGGTATCTTTTGAGCAGTGCTGCACCTCCACATCTCACTGCTGATGTGGAGGAAAATAAAATAAAAACCAGCTGTACGATGTCTGTCCAAAAAGTAACGGACCTTTTTATTTTTTTTTTAAACTATATGGATTTGAATCACGTGTGATTGCATCAGACAAGCTTGAACCTTCGTGCGCATGCGTGTCGGTTGCGTCTTTCCTGCCTGTGTGCAGGCTTTGAGTGAGCACTGGTCCACCCCCCTTGTTGGATTTGTATTGTCAGGGAAATGGCAGAGCGACTGCCGCTTTACTCCATGAAATTTTTTTCAGAAACTGTTAGAGACAGCCAGTTGGAAACCATTCGAAAGATTCAGATGGATTTTGGTGAAGATTCTGTCGGCGTCACACGGATTAAGGAGCATTACAACCGGATTAAAGATGGCCCACAGCGGCGGAGGGCGCGCGGTGCACCGAGCGGCCATCGACAGGCTGGAACGACCAGATCATTTCCAAACTGAATGCTGTGTTGATCCGGGACATCATGTGACTACCACAGAAATGGCAAGAGAGCTGGACATAGCACTTTTGCGACACATTCCACTGTTACAGGAGATTTTGTAATGAAAGACGTGCGGAGGATTTCACGCGTCGGCACGGAGCGGCTCATGGCGCGCAACAAAAAAAACACCTCCGTGTTGGACGTCTCACAGGAAATGTTGTGGCATGTCCAGCTGTTACACAATTTCTTGGATACTCACTCGACTGAAAAGCCATCGAAAGTCATCTGAATCTTCCGAATGGTAAATATATATATATATATATATATATATATATATATATATATATATATATATATATATATATATAAAGAGAGAGAGAGATAGATAGATAGATAAATTATCTGTATCTGCATCTGTATGAAGAATATATGTATTTCAGTTTGTTGATTTGTGGAACAGGTTGGATGAATTGCAGAGAAGCATTGATATCGAACACATGAAAAATGTACAGACAGAACCCTTTAAGAATGTATGCAGATGAGCAGGTTTACAATGAGACATGGGATTATGGAAAAATAATGTCTTTGATTGTTCACACAGTTCAGGGCCCTCCCCAGAAATTTACAGTATGATGGCACTCAAGGTCAGGTGGAGGATGGGGTGAGGTTCTGATGAGGGAGAAGCTCCAGCAGTTTGTCTCTTTAAAAACTAGTGAAAATCATTTCCTGCCACTTCAGCTTTACATCTTATCTAAAATGACAAATTAAGCCCTTGTCCACACTGAAACAGATACAATGATTGTCTTTGGAATTTTCAAAAAATGTGTTCCATAAACACACCACTGTGTCAATAAATATCTCTGTAGCATAGACTGTAGTATATATGCCAGGCCTGTATGTGGTGCTGTAAGTCCTCCACAATAAACAATGAAGAAGACATTGGTCACACAGATCAATCAATCAATCAACTTTTTTCTTATATAGCGCCAAATCACAACAAACAGTTGCCCCAAGGCGCTCCATATTGCAAGGCAAGGCCATACAATAACAATGAAAAACCCCAACAGTCAAAACGACCCCCTATGAGCAAGCACTTGGCCACAGTGGGAAGGAAAAACTCCCTTTTAACAGGAAGAAACCTCCAGCAGAACCAGGCTCAGGGAGGGGCAGTCTTCTGCTGAGACTGGTTGGGGCTGAGGGAAAGAACCAGGAGAAAGACATGCCAAGAAGGGGGGCAGAGATCGATCACTAATGATTAAATGCAGAGTGATGCACACGGAGCAAAAAAAAGAAAGAAACAGTGCATCATGGGAACCCCCCAGCAGTCTACGTCTATAGCAACATAACCAAGGGATGGTCCAGGGTCACCCGATCCAGCCCTAACTATAAGCCTTAGCGAAAAGGAAAGTTTTAAGCCTAATCTTAAAAGTAGAGAGGGTGTCTGTCTCCCTGATCTGAATTGGGAGCTGGTTCCACAGGAGAGGAGCCTGAAAGCTGAAGGCTCTGCCTCCCATTCTACTCTTACAAACCCTAGGAACTACAAGTAAGCCCGCAGTCTGAGAGCGAAGCGCTCTAATGGGGTAATATGGTACTACGAGGTCCCTAAGATAAGATGGGACCTGATTATTCAAAACCTTATAAGTAAGAAGAAGAATTTTAAATTCTATTCTAGAATTAACAGGAAGCCAATGAAGAGAGGCCAACACGGGTGAGATATGCTCTCTCCTGCTAGTCCCCGTCAGTACTCTAGCTGCAGCATTCTGAACCAACTGAAGGCTTTTTAGGGAACTTTTAGGACAACCTGATAATAATGAATTACAATAGTCCAGCCTAGAGGAAATAAATGCATTAATCAGTTTTTCAGCATCACTCTGAGACAAGACCTTTCTGATTTTAGAGATATTGCGTAAATGCAAAAAGGCAGTCCTACATATTTGTTTAATATGCGCTTTGAATGACATATCCTGATCAAAAATAACTCCAAGATTTCTCACAGTATTACTAGAGATCAGGGAAATGCCATCCAGAGTAACGATCTGGTTAGACACCATGCTTCTAAGATTTGTGGGGCCAAGTACAATAACTTCAGTTTTATCTGAGTTTAAAAGCAGGAAATTAGAGGTCATCCATGTCTTTATGTCTGTAAGACAATCCTGCAGTTTAGCTAATTGGTGTGTATCCTCTGGCTTCATGGATAGATAAAGCTGGGTATCATCTGCGTAACAATGAAAATTTAAGCAATACCGTCTAATAATACTGCCCAAGGGAAGCATGTATAAAGTGAATAAAATTGGTCCTAGCACAGAACCTTGTGGAACTCCATAATTAACTTTAGTCTGTGAAGAAGACTCCCCATTTACATGAACAAACTGTAATCTAATAGACAAATATGATTCAAACCACCGCAGCGCAGTGCCTTTAATACCTATGACATGCTCTAATCTCTGTAATAAAATTTTATGGTCAACAGTATCAAAAGCAGCACTGAGGTCCAACAGAACAAGCACAGAGATGAGTCCACTGTCCGAAGCCATAAGAAGATCATTTGTAACCTTCACTAATGCTGTTTCTGTACTATGATGAATTCTAAAACCTGACTGAAACTCTTCAAATAGACCATTCCTCTGCAGGTGATCAGTTAGCTGTTTTACAACTACCCTCTCAAGAATCTTTGAGAGAAAAGGAAGGTTGGAGATTGGCCTATAATTAGCTAAGATAGCTGGGTCAAGTGATGGCTTTTTAAGTAATGGTTTAATTACTGCCACCTTAAAGGCCTGTGGTACATAACCAACTAACAAAGATAGATTGATCATATTTAAGATTGAAGCATTAAATAATGTAGGACTTCCTTGAGCAGCCTGGCAGGAATGGGGTCTAATAAACATGTTGATGGTTTGGATGAAGTAACTAATGAAAATAACTCAGACAGAACAATCGGAGAGAAAGAGTCTAACCAAATACCGGCATCACTGAAAGCAGCCAAAGATAACGATACATCTTTGGGATGGTTATGAGTAATTTTTTCTCTAATAGTCAAAATTTTGTTAGCAAAGAAAGTCATGAAGTCATCACTAGTTAAAGTTAATGGAATACTCAGCTCAATAGAGCTCTGACTCTTTGTCAGCCTGGCTACAGTGCTGAAAAGAAACCTGGGGTTGTTCTTATTTTCTTCAATTAGTGATGAGTAGAAAGATGTCCTAGCTTCACGGAGGGCTTTCTTATAGAGCAACAAACTCTTTTTCCAGGCTAAGTGAAGATCTTCTAAATTAGTGAGACGCCATTTCCTCTCCAACTTACGGGTTATCTGCTTTAAGCTACGAGTTTGTGAGTTATACCACGGAGTCAGACACTTCTGATTTAAAGCTCTCTTTTTCAGAGGAGCTACAGCATCCAAAGTTGTCTTCAATGAGGATGTAAAACTATTGACGAGATACTCTAGCTCCCTTACAGAGTTTAGGTAGCTACTCTGCTCTGTGTTGGTATATGACATTAGAGAACATAAAGAAGGAATCATATCCTTAAACCTAGTTACAGCGCTTTCTGAAAGACTTCTAGTGTAATGAAACTTATCCCCCACTGCAGGGTAGTCCATCAGGGTAAATGTAAATGTTATTAAAAAATGATCAGACAGAAGGGAGTTTTCAGGGAATACTGTTAAGTCTTCTATTTCCATACCATAAGTCAGAACAAGATCTAAAATATGATTAAAGTGGTGGGTGGACTCATTTACTTTTTGAGCAAAGCCGATAGAGTCTAATAATAGATTAAATGCAGTGTTGAGGCTGTCATTCTCAGCATCTGTGTGGATGTTAAAATCGCCCACTATAATTATCTTATCTGAGCTAAGCACTAAGTCAGATAAAAGGTCTGAAAATTCACAGAGAAACTCACAGTAACGACCAGGTGGACGATAGATAATAACAAATAAAACTGGTTTTTGGGACTTCCAATTTGGATGGACAAGACTAAGAGTCAAGCTTTCAAATGAATTAAAGCTCTGTCTGGGTTTTTGATTAATTAATAAGCTGGAATGGAAGATTGCTGCTAATCCTCCGCCCCGGCCCGTGCTACGAGCATTCTGACAGTTAGTGTGACTCGGGGGTGTTGACTCATTTAAACTAACATATTCATCCTGCTGTAACCAAGTTTCTGTTAGGCAGAATAAATCAATACGTTGATCAATTATTATATCATTTACCAACAGGGACTTAGAAGAAAGAGACCTAGTGTTTAATAGACCACATTTAACTGTTTTAGTCTGTGGTGCAATTGAAGGTGCTATATTATTTTTTCTTTTTGAATTTTTATGCTTAAATAGATTTTTGCTAGTTATTGGTGGTCTGGGAGCAGGCACCGTCTCTACGGGGATGGGGTAATGAGGGGATGGCAGGGGGAGAGAAGCTGCAGAGAGGTGTGTAAGACTACAACTCTGCTTCCTGGTCCCAACCCTGGATAGTCACGGTTTGGAGGATCCAAAAAAATTGGCCAGATTTCTAGAAATGAGAGCTGCTCCATCCAAAGTGGGATGGATGCCGTCTCTCCTAACAAGACCAGGTTTTCCCCAGAAGCTTTGCCAATTATCAATGAAGCCCACCTCATTTTTTGGACACCACTCAGACAGCCAGCAATTCAAGGAGAACATGCGGCTAAACATGTCACTCCCGGTCTGATTGGGGAGGGGCCCAGAGAAAACAACAGAGTCCGACATTGTTTTTGCAAAGTTGCACACCGATTTAATGTTAATTTTAGTGACCTCCGATTGGCGTAACCGAGTGTCATTACTGCCGACGTGAATTACAATCTTACCAAATTTACGCTTAGCCTTAGCCAGCAATTTCAAATGTCCTTCGATGTCGCCTGCTCTGTCCCCCGGAAGACAATTGACAATGGTTGCTGGTGTCGCTAACTTCACATTTCTCAAAACAGAGTCGCCAATAACCAGAGTTTGATCCTCGGCGGGTGTGTCGTCGAGTGGGGAAAAATGGTTAGAGATGTGAACGGGTTGACGGTGTACACGGGGCTTCTGTTTAGGGCTACGCTTCCTCCTCACAGTCACCCAGTCAGCCTGCTTTCCCGACTGCACGGGATCTGCCAGGGGGGAACTAACGGCGGCTAAGCTACCTTGGTCCGCACCGACTACAGGGGCCTGGCTAGCTGTAGAATTTTCCACGGTGCGGAGCCGAGTCTCCAATTCGCCCAGCCTGGCCTCCAAAGCTACGAATAAGCTGCACTTATTACAAGTACCGTTACTGCTAAAGGAGGCCGAGGAATAACTAAACATTTCACACCCAGAGCAGAAAAGTGCGGGAGAGACAGGAGAAGCCGCCATGCTAAATCGGCTAAGAGCTAGTAGCTACGCTAAGCTAGCGGATTCCCAAAAACACACAAAGTGAATAATGTGTAAATAATCCAGAGGTGATTCAGCAGAAGGAGTGCCCCAATCAAGGCACCAAACAGGCCAAGAAGCAGCACAGGCAACGCACGACAACAGCGAACGCACGACAACGGTGCTAAAATAAAATAAAAATAAAAAATAAATAAATAAAAACGAAAGCGTTAGCAAGCTAGTTAGCCTGCCAATGCTAATGAAAGTTAGCTGATAAAAGTGCTCCGTCGCGATGTTTCGACCGTTAGAGGTCTTCCTTAGGCGTTGGAGCACAGCAAAAAGTTAAAAAAAATTAAAAAGTAAAAAGTCTTGAAAAAGACTATTAGTTCAAGTCCAAAGCAGCAGATAGCAGTCTCTGTGTAAACAGTCCCAACAGAGAGCCCTCCACAGTGATATCACAGGCTGGTATCTAGTGGACAGGAGTAAAACTCCAAGCTAAACACAGCAATCACTCCCACTCTCTCTGGTTCAACAATGATAACATTCTACACCCGCTTACCTGCAAACGTTTCCAAAATTGAACATCTCTGATGTTCATCGGATTTGCAGGATGATAAAAACCCCAGTCAGCAAGTTGGACGACAGTTTTACCATCAATACTGTTGGACATTACAGTAGTGTTCCAGATAGCTGGTGTAATGCCTGTTTCACACAGCAAGATAATTAGGCTGATATCGGACCCAATCTTCCCCTTCCGACAATCTTAAGGATGTCCCGACAAATCGTGATGACTCTAAAGATAATCTTATCAGATGTTCTTCCCGTGTGTGGTGTGTTCAGAGCGCTCTGATCTGCTCTGAAGGGCGTCAGGAGCGCTCAGACAGCAAATTGTGGATATTCAACATGTTGGATAGTCTTGGCCCGATATCGCAGAGTATGTGTTGTCCCCTGACCACAAACAAGCACGCGGCCTACTGAATGTGACGTGAGGTGACGGACACAACATCAAAACTGCTGTCATGGTGCACCAGAAAGTCCGGTGGTCGTGCTGTCTCCACTGCTTTAACGTGTGGCTGCACGCCACACACTGTACGAACAGAATGTTAGAGCTCTGATTTTTTATCTGTGTGTGTGTGTGTGTGTGTGGTCTCTCAGGTACTGGAGACCTACAGATCATTTTAAAATCTCGCCGTGTGAACCAGGCTTAAGGAGCTAATCAATGTGGCAGCAAAAGCTACAACTTTATAAAGCAGCACATTGAACAAAATAAAGTCTTTTAAGAGAAAGAGGGTTCGCTGGCTCTTCTTTTCGATTCTGTGCCGTCAAACACATGTCCACTGTGTATGACTGAAAAGAGACTTATTGTGTATTTAAAGCGAAACAGTGTGTTTATGTATTTTTAACCAAACAACACTGTTTTTAGGTCCACTGGCTGCTCTCCAGTTCACAAAGAAAGCAAATGGACACACACTTTGAGTGAATCAGGTTAAACCTTTATCCACCTTATTCCTGGGGCCGCTGCTGTAGAAGCGATTAGACACCGGAGGTAGCAGTGAGCCATTGTTTATTAGTGGTTTTCGTTTATTTTAAAGTTTATTGTTTTCTTTTCTCAACGATGATCAGCTCCTGTAGCATTTAAAAATGTCCTTACGCAACTCAGGAGCATGTTGCGCTGTTCGCTTTCGTACTAACAACCAGACCAAGTTAAATCTGCTGCTACAACAGCAATGTTTTTTTTATATTTTCTTAATTTTTGAAAAAGAGGAGAGAAAGAAAGAACAGAAGAGGAAACTACAGAACTTACAGACCACTTTTAACAAACATTCAGAGTAATTAGGATGGGTGACGGCTTTTTAAGTTCAGGGGAAGTAAAAATAAGTAACTATGTACAATAAAATTTGAGATTATCCTATTCCACTAGTTAATTTGCCTGGAGGGCACGTGAACAGGCAGTGCCTGAAAAAGATAAAGAAGTCTTGGTAGAAGGTTCATTATTAGTATATAAGTATTTTATAGAAGTACTATTCCAATTGAATTTGGACATTTTTTGAACATCAGGTGATGGTTGGTAACTATATACGAGGATCTGGGTCTTCTGTAGATTTAACTTGTAACCTGAGTATAAGCAGAATGTCTTAAGTAAAAGGAGGAGATTTGGTAAACTCAGGTCAGGGTTAGACAAAGTTACCAGGACATCATCCGGGTGCAAACAGACTTTGTATGTTGTCCCGTTAATTGTTACCCCCATAATGTCTTTGTGTTCTCTGATAGTCTGAGCCAGAGGTTCCATAAAAACTGCAAAGAGAGAGCGGCTGGGGGGGTGGCAGCCCTGATGACAGCCCCTCTCTAGCTGATCATCTGATGATTTCTCTACTGAAGCCAGATCTCTCTAAAACTAAATAAAGGTAATTCTAACATACAGAGTCGAACACCTTTTCGGCATCGAGGCTGACAAACTATTGATTCTATATTTTTCATTTGGTCTACCAGATGGAGAGCCCTCCTCACATTGTCATGAGTTTGCCTATTTCGGACAAAACCTGTTTGATCTGTGTCTGTCAATTCGGGAATTATAAATTCAAGCCTTTTCAAATTATTCTCCTTTATATCGCACCAAATCACAACAGAGTTGCCTCAAGGCGCTTCACACAGGTAAGGTCTAACCTTACCAACCCCCAGAGCAACAGTGGTAAGGAAAAACTCCCTCAGAGGAAGAAACCTCAAGCAGACCAGACTCAAAGGGGTGACCCTCTGCTTGAGCCATGATACAAACATAAATTACAGAAACAATTCACAGAACAATTCATGGACGAATATACAAGAAATGCTGTTGGTGCACAGGACAGGAGGATCACCAACACGAGTACAACTCCCATCTCTGGATGGAGCTGCACCTTAAACAGAGAAAAAACAGGATCAGGCATCAGAAAGACAAAAAAAAAATACTGTATAATTTGCCAACATTAATCAACAAGAAAAACAGAAGAAATACTAAGGTGATCGCCGGCCACTAACGCTAAGCTTCACTAAAAGACCCAGAATTTAGGTAAAGTTGAGGCCGCGGCCCACTTCAATTACTAATAACATGAATTAAAATAGTAAAAAGCGTAAAACAAAACTGTACCAGTATGCTGCCATATGAAAGGGAAAAGAAGTGCGTCTTAAGTCTGGACTTGAAAGTCCCCACAGAATCTGACTGTTTTACTGACGCAGGGAGATCATTCCACAGAACAGGGGCACAATAAGAGAAAACTCTGTGGATGGACTTCTAATCACACCAAACTTATATTGGTGCGTAAACGACTGTATTTTATGCCAGAAATGAGGTCCAGGTTGTTCAAAGCAGCATTTCTCCTTTAATTCGGGTGGTTTATTGTTGTTGGCTTATTAGTGCAGCAGATCAAATCAAATCAATTTTATTTATATAGCGCCAGCTCACAACAAACAGTTGCCCCAAGGCGCTTTATATTGTAAGGCAAGGCCATACAATAATTACGGAAAAATAGCCTTTTAGCCAATATTGTTGCTAATATCCTGTAATCTATGTTTAAGACTGATATTGGTCTGTAAGAACCACACTCAGCTTTGTCTTTACTCACCTTAGGAATGACTGAAATCACAGCTCGTTTCCATGAAGGTGGTATCTCCCCCGCTGTAAGCACATGATTAAAACAATCCCCCAGCAGGATATTACTAACTGTTGAAAATATTTATACCACTCCGCTGGGTAACCATCCTCACCTGACATTTTATTCCCTTTCAGTTTTGAAATGACATTATTAATCTCGTCCACAGTTTGTCAGGATTTGGGTCTTGCCAGCTTTTATTTCTTGGCTCTGTGTTCTTCAGTTACTTTTGTTTATTCTGTTGTGGGGTTTTTGTTCTGTCTGGGTCTGTCTCGGCTGGCTCTTGGTGGTGGGTGTTTCCCTCTGTCTGGCCACGCCCTCCTTCTGGTGTGTTCCACGCACACCTGTTCTCTATCTGCACCTCATCACCTGGGTGTATTTAAGCTCTCCATTGTGCCTTACTCCCTCGCCAGATTGTAGCGCCTTGTGCCTCTTTCCAGCTCTGTTCGTGTATTTCCTTGCCTTGCTTTGTTTGCCTCATCGTGTTTTTTTGACTACCTGCCTGTGTACCTCGACCACACATAGCCTGATGTATTTGTTACTGTTGCTCTTTTTGGACTGCCTATCTGTGTACCGACTCCAGCCTGTTTACAGAGTAAACATCTTATCTCCACTGATCTGTGTACCTGCGTCCTGCATTTGTGTCCAGCCCGTCAAACCTGATAGTACAATCTGGACAACAATGGACACAGCAGACGCAGACGTCTTCCAGCTGGCGGTACGCCACCACAGTCAGCAGCTCACTCTGCAAGAGGACCAGCTAGCCGTTCTGAACTCTGGGATTAGTGAGTTAGCTAAGCAGCAGGCTTCTTTCATGGCCTCAGTGAGCTCTCAGATGGAGCAACTACTCTCTACCATTAAGCATCAAGCTATGACTAGTACGGCTCTCGCCAATGCACCACTTCCGGGACCGTCGTTAGCCCCGCCGGCTCCTGTACTTGTGTTTTGTAATCAACTCTCCCGGCCTGAGCGTTTTTCTGGAGAGTCCGGGGATGTCAAGCCTTTCATTACACAGTGTGAACTTCATTTTGAATTAATGGCATCAATGTTTCCATCCAATAGGGCGAAGATAGCATTCGTCATTACTCACCTGACCAACCGGGCTGCAGCGTGGGCCATGACGGAGTGGAGCCGCGGTTCGTCATCTTGCTCCTCCCTGGCGGCCTTCACTCACGCTCTAGAGCAGGTCTTCCAGCACACCTCACCAGGGCGCGAGGCGGGGCGTTCGCTGATGAGGTTAAAGCAAGGCAGTCGCCGGGTGGCAAATTACGCCATCGATTTTCGCATCCTCGCCTCGAAGAGCGAATGGAACCAGGCGGCGCTCCAAGATGTCTTCTTCCAGGGTTTGAGTGACGTCATTCAAGACCAGCTGGTGGCGATAAACCTGCCGAACGACCTTGATGCTCTGATAGCACTGGCTATCCGGACTGATCGCCGTCTGTCTGACCTTCCCCGCCGAGACAGCCTTCATTACGCCCAGCAAGTCTTCTCGTCATCGGATCGATCATCCTCTGCCGGCCGCTCTGGCAGCAATGCTCCGCCCAGCTCTGCAGAGAAGCCCATGCGAGTAGGATGGACACGCCTCTCCCTGGCGGAGCGCGAGCGGCGTCGAGCGGAAGGACTTTGTTTTTATTGTGGTCAGTCAGGTCATGTTGCAACCCTCTGTCCAGTAAAGGGTGCCCCCGTGCGGCCGAGAAGGGTTGTACAGGTGAGTCAGAGTTCAATTCATGCGTCTTCTCAGAATGATTTAATAGCCACTTTCACTTCCGACCATACCACCATGGAATGTCCTGTATTCATTGATTGTGGGGCTGATTCTAATCTCATGTCATCCTCTGTTGCCAGGTCCCTCCAACTGAAATTTTATCAGCTTTCACGCCCATTGGTGGTCCATGCGGTGGATGGCCATGAATTAGGTCAAATTGAATACCGCACCCAACCTGTTTGCATGATAATTTCTGGCAATCATTCTGAACAAATTAGTTTTCATGTATTTGATAACATGACTCACTCTGTGATTCTGGGGCACCCTTGGATGCAACGCCATAAACCTAGTCTAGACTGGACTCAGGGTAAAATTGAAGCATGGGAATCTTCTTGCGAAAAGTCTTGCCTGTCTGCACCAGAGGTTCCAACCAATATTTGTAACTCTGATCTAGAGGGCATACCAGTTTGCTACCATGATTTAGCGCTCGTCTTTAGCAAAGCTAAGGCTAAGTCTCTACCTCCGCATCGGGAGTACGACTGTGCCATCGATCTTCTCCCTGCGGCGACTCCTCCCCGTGGAAAATTGTTTTCTCTTTCAGGTCCCGAACGAGCAGCGATGAATTCATACATCCAGGAGTCACTGGATGCTGGATTGACTCGTCCATCGTCATCCCCCGCTGGAGCCGGGTTCTTCTTTATTGAAAAGAAGGATAAGTCTCTTCATCCTTGCATTGACTATCGGCGGTTAAATGATATCACCGTTAAAAATCGCTATCCTCTGCCACTGATTTCATCTGCTTTTGAGCTGTTAGAGGGCGCTAAAGTGTTCACAAAATTAGATCTTCGTAATGCCTACCATTTGGTCAGGATTAAGCAGGGAGATGAATGGAAGACTGCTTTTAACACCCCAACTGGGCACTATGAGTACCTGGTGATGCCTTTTGGGCTCACAAATGCCCCAGCAGTCTTCCAAAATTTGGTAAATGACGTTTTACGAGAATACTTAAACAAATTTGTTTTTGTTTACCTGGATGACATCCTGATATTCTCTCCCGATCTCCACACGCATACTCAGCATGTCCGTTCGGTCCTGCAGACCCTATTACAGAGCAACCTCTTCGTCAAGGTGGAAAAGTGCGAATTCCACAGGACTACTGTATCGTTTTTGGGATTCGTCATCTCTGAGGAAGAGATTCGAATGGACCCAAACAAAGTGGCGGCAGTGCGTGAGTGGGCAGTTCCGAGCAATCGAAAGGATGTACAAAGATTCTTGG
Source organism: Thalassophryne amazonica (assembly GCF_902500255.1). Taxonomy (NCBI): domain Eukaryota; kingdom Metazoa; phylum Chordata; class Actinopteri; order Batrachoidiformes; family Batrachoididae; genus Thalassophryne; species Thalassophryne amazonica. The sequence goes on along the minus strand of NC_047107.1, from coordinate 1,602,119 downwards.
GATTTGCTAACTTTTATCGAAAATTTATCAGGAACTTCAGTACCATCGCGGCACTTCTCCATAATGCAACCTCATCCCTACAGGCGTTCAAGTGGACGCATGAATGTGACGAGGCATTCCGGGTCTTAAAGCAACGCTTCACCGCTGCCCCAGTGCTACACCTTCCTGACCCTGCACGGCAGTTCGTGGTCGAGGTCGATGCTTCCATTATTGGTGTGGGAGCAATTCTGTCACAATTAAGTCCCAAAGATAAGAAGTTGCATCCATGTACCTATCTGTCCCGTAAGTTGTCAGCGGCAGAACGAAATTACTCCATCGGCAACCGCGAACTGCTGGCGGTAAAAGTGGCCTTGGAGGAATGGCGTCACTGGCTTGAGGGGACACAATTGCCATTTCTAGTGTACACGGATCATAAAAACCTCGCTTATCTTCGCACTGCGAAGCGCTTAAATGCTCGTCAGGCCTGGTGGGCAATCTTTTTCAGTCGATTCAACTTTGTTATCTCGTACCGACCCGGTTCGAAAAACGGGAAGCCTGATGCCTTGTCCAGGCAATACTATAAAGCCGATACACCTTCTGACCCCGGCAATATTCTCCCAGCATCATGTTTTATCTCGGTCATTACGTGGGAGGTGGAATCATGGGTAAAGGAAGCCCTCCTCAACATTTGCGTGCCTTCTAATTGTCCTCCAGACAAGTTATTTGTACCTGACGCCCTCGGGGGGGGGGGGGGGGGGGGGGGGGGGGGGGGGGGTTATCGATTGGGTTCACAATAGCCGGTTTTCATGTCACCCTGGAATCAAAAAGACGGTTCATGTCGTGCAACAACGTTTTTGGTGGCCGCATATGGTTGCAGATGTTACGGAATATGTAAATGCCTGTCAAACATGTGCTATGCATAAGTCCTCATCATGCCCACCTGCAGGCTTGTTACTACCTCTGCCCATTCCCAATCAGCCTTGGACTCACATCACAATGGACTTTGTATCTGGTCTTCCCCCCTCACGCGGCAACACTGTGATTTTGACTGTTGTAGACAGATTATCCAAGATGTGTCATTTTGTGCCATTGCCCAGTTTGCCTACTGCCAAAGGAACTGCTGAAATTATGTTAACTCATGTATTTCGTCTCCACGGTTTTCCCCAGGATATCGTCTCTGACCAGGGCCCACAGTTTGTGTCCAGGTTCTGGAGGGAGTTCTGTCGCTTACTCTGGGCCACCTCGAGTCTCACGTCCGGCTATCATCCCCAAGCAAACGGTCAGACCGAAAGATTTAATCAGGAATTGGAAAAGGGTCTTCGAATTTTGTGTTCTCAGCATCCCTCTACCTGGTCATCCCAACTGCCTTGGATCGAGTTAGCTCAGAACAGTCTGCCCTCTGCTTCTTCTGGTTTCTCCCCTTTTCATGTGGTGTTTGGTTATCCTCCCTCTTTGTTTTCTTCCTCCACCCTTCAGTCCCCGGTCCCGTCTGCCCTAAGTCTGATTGTCAGGTGCCAACGAACTTGGGAGCAGGCACGTCATGCCCTATGCCGTTCCTTGGCACAATACAAAGCTGCCACAGACTGCAAACTGTCCTCGGCTCCCATCTACACACCTGGTCAGAAGGTCTGGCTCTCCACCCGGCATTTGCGGCTACGGGGTGTTCCTCGGAAACTGGCTCCCAGGTATGTTGGTCCCTTCCCCTTGTCAAAAGTCATTAACCCTGTTTCTGTCCATCTTTGTTTACCTGGTTCTATGCATGTTCACCCCACCTTTCATGTCAGTCATGTCAAACCCTTTAGGTCCAGCCCTTTGTGCCCTCCGGCCATTCCCCCGCCTCCCACCCGGTTCGTGGGGGGGGGTCTTCTCTGTGCGTCGGCTTATGGCTTTGCGTCGGAGGGGCTGCGGGTTTCAGTATTTGGTGGACTGGGAGGGGTCCGAGGAGCGGTCGTGGATTCCCTCCCGCTTTGTCCTGGACCCCTCTCTCCTTAGGGATTTTCATGCCTCTCACCCTGCCACGCCTGGGCTGTCGGGGGCCGGCCTTTGAGGAGGGGGTACTGTCAGGATTTGGGTCTTGCCAGCTTTTATTTCTTGGCTCTGTGTTCTTCAGTTACTTTTGTTTATTCTGTTGTGGGGTTTTTGTTCTGTTTGGGTCTGTCTTTCCTGTCTGTCTCTGCTGGCTCTTGGTGGTGGGTGTTTCCCTTTGTCTGGCCACACCCTCCTTCTGGTGTGTTCCACGCACACCTGTTCTCTATCTGCACCTCATCACCTGGGTGTATTTAAGCTCTCCATTGTGCCTTACTCCCTTGCCAGATTGTAGCGCCTTGTGCCTCTTTCCAGCTCTGTTCGTGTATTTCCTTGCCTTGCTTCGTTTGCCTCATCGTGTTTTTTGACTACCTGCCTGTGTACCTCGACCACGCCTAGCCTGATGTATTTGTTACTGTTGCTCTTTTTGCACTGCCTATCTGTGTACCAACCCCAGTCTGTTTATAGAGTAAACATCTTATCTCCACTGAGCTGTGTACCTGCGTCCTGCATTTGTGTCCAGCCTGTCAAACCTGATACAGTTATAGTTTGCATTAATCTTGTATTTTGTTCTGTTCCTATTGATGGTAAGTCCAGCGAAGAGAGAAATTCCTTCTCAGATGGTAAATCTGTTGTATGAGGATCAGCATACAGTTGAGTATAATATGCCACAAAAGATTTTTTAATGTCTTTCAGATTATGGCATATCTTGTTATCTACCTGGGTTCTTAATCTTCCTACTGTTTATGTATCCTCCAAGCAAGGAATTTCTTAGATTTGGGACCATTTACATAATAATTCTGTTTAATAATTTTTCCCAGCTCTTCTTCATACAATCTGTTTAAAACTTGGCGTATTACTTTGATTTCTGATAGGGTGTCAATATCATGATTCTCCATATAGGCTGTTTCCAAAGATTTTAGTTTCGTGGTGAGATATTTATATAACTTTCTCTTTTCTTTTTCTTATGTGAATAATTTCCCTCTAAGGTCTTCCTTTGCTGCATCCCATAGGATGCTAGGGGAAATATCCTCCTTATTGTGATTCATATAGTCTTTAAATTCATTTCTACAAAATTCTTAAAATTAATATCATTCAACAGACCAGGGTTCAGCCTCCACAGGGTCTCTTTACAATCATTGCCCGGGTGGAGTGTCAAATACCAGCCCAGTCTCATGCTTTTTTTTTGTGCTGCTGTCACGAAATGAGTCAAATTTTCGTGACAGGGTTTTTTTTTTTTACTCACTACTACTAACCCTACTCCTACCCCCAAGCCTAACCTTAACCAAAACCTAATCCTACTCCTACCCCACCATAACCACCTCCCGGACCGAAAGCCCGGACCGGTACGTAGAGATTAATTAGGTCAGCTAGGTAGGGAGGGGCCAGTTCATGAATAATTTTATAGACTCATAACAGAACCTGGGACAGGAAGCCAGTGAAGAGACGCCAAAATGAGTGTAATGTGGTCGAACTTTCTGCTTCGTGTCAAAAGTCTGGCTGCAGCATTTTGAACCAACTGGAGAGCCCTAATGCTAGACTGCAGTAAACTAGAAAATAGAACATTGCAGTAGTCCAATCTAGAAGAGATAAATGCATGGATCAGGGTCTCAGCATCAGCCATAGACAGGATGGGACGGATCTTCACTAAATTTCGCATGTGGAAGAAAGCAGTCCTAGTAATATTTCTAATGTGGAGGTCAAAGGACAATGTAGGATCCAAAATTACCCCAAGGTTCCTCACTTTGTCTGTGTGATGTATGACACACGAGCCTAGGTTGAGTGTTAACTGGTCAAATTGATGCCAATGTCTCACTGGACCAAGAACTATCATTTCAGTCTTATCAGAGTTTAAAAGTAGGAAGTTTCTAGACATCCAGCTTCTCACTGATGCAAGGCAATCTTCTAAGGATTTTATGTGAACGAGATTACCAGCAGTTATCGGCATGTATAACTGAGTATCATCTGCATAGCAGTGAAAGGTAATCCCAAAACACAGCAATATGTGCCCAAGGGGGGCTATATAAAGGGAGAAAAGCAGGGGGCCTAAGATGGACCCCTGTGTAACCCCAAATTTCATGTCACTAAGGTTAGAGGTAGTGTTACTGTACACTGGTCAAGTATGGCCTCAGCCATGCAAGGGCACTCCCAGTAATCCTAAAATGATTTTCCAGCCTATCAAGTAGAATATGATAATCCATGGTATCAAACACAGCACTGAGATCTAACAGACCCAGAAACGTAGTGGTGTCTGAATCCATTGTAAGCAGAAGATCATTCACCACTTTAGTGAGAGCTGTCTCTGTTGAATGATATTTTCTAAAAGCAGACAGCAGTGGCTCAAAGAGATTATTCTCAATAGGATAGTCCATGAGCTGCCATGACACCACTTTTTACAGAATTTTAGAGCAAAATGATACGTTTGATACTGGCTGATAGTTTTTCAATACACGAGGGTCAAGATTAGGTTTCTTAAGTAATGGTTTAATCACTGCAGATTTGAAACATTTAGGAACAGATCCAGAAGTTAAAGAAAGATTAATAATTTCCAGCACAATCGGCCCAAGAGTGGGCCACAGGTCCTTAAACAGTTTTGTTGGTATAGGATCAAATAACTCAAATAACAACAAATAACATCCTCCATCAAATAACACACTCGGCCGAGTGCCGCAGCTGAGTGTGAAGCGTCTGGGATGAAAATCAGCACCTCCAAATCCGAGGCCATGGTTCTCGACCAGAAAAAGGTGCTTTGCCCTCTTCAGGTCGGTGGAGTGTCCTTGCCTCAAGTGGAGGAGTTTAAGTATCTCGGTTTCTTGTTCACGAGTGAGGGACGGATGGAGCATGAGATCGATAGACGGATCGGTGCAGCATCTGCAGTCATGCGGTCACTGTATCGGGCTGTCGTGGTGAAGAGAGAGCTGAGTAGGGGGGCAAAGCTCTCGATTTACCGATCGATCTACGTTCCGATCCTCACCTATGGTCATGAGATTTGGCTCATGACCGAAAGAACGAGATTGTGAGTACAAGCGGCCGAGATGAGTTTCCTCCGCAGGGTGGCTGGGCGCTCCCTTAGAAATAGGGTGAGGAGCTCGGTCACTCGGGAGGAGCTCGTAGTTGAGCCGCTGCTCCTCCACGTCGAAAGGAGTCAGTTGAGGTGGCTCGGGCATCTTTTCCGGATGCCCCCTGGGCGCCTCGCTGGAGAGGTGTTCCGGGCACATCCCATTGGGAGGAGGCCCCGGGGAAGACCCAGGACACACTGGAGGGACTACATCTGTTGGCTGGCTTGGGAACGCCTTGGGGTTCCCCCAGAGGAGCTGGGGGAGGTGTGTGTGGATCGGAAGGTCTGGGCGGCTTTGCTTGAGCTGCTGCCCCCACGACCCGACTCCGGATAAAACGGAAGAAAATGGATGGATGGATGGATGGATGGATGGATGGATGGATGGATGGATGGATGGATGGATGGATGGATGGATGGATGGATCAAATAAACAGGTTGTGCTTTTTGTTGACATTACGAGTTTTGTCAGCATGTCTAGAGAGATACTATCAAATTCTGTAATTCTAGGTAATACCTCAGTAATAGCGCCCACCTCAATAGCAGGATGTAGTGGCTGGATTAAGGCATGCCGGGATATGTTTAACCTAATGTGTTCTATTTTCTTCCCAAAGTAATCCAGGAAATCTTGTGCTGTAAAAGGAGAGTGAACTACAGGTGGTTGTCCATGAATAAGTGTTGCCACCATGTCGAACAACAACTTTGAGTTATGCTTGTTTTTGTTCATCAAATCAGACTAATAGGTCCACTTTGTAGCCAGTAATGCATGCTGATAGTCTAAGATAGCATCATGCCATGCAAGGTGAAATACTTCTAACAACGCCATTTCCATTCTAGACCTCTAGTCTTATGCTTGAGGTCACGCAGGTAATCATTGAACCAAGGTGACTGCGATTTGGGGGGAGCACGGTTTTAACACAGGTGGCGCAATCATGTCGAGTTTAGTTTTGAGCACTGAGTTTACACTATCCACAAGACTGTCTACTGACTGGGTATTTGCCAAATGTGAAGCTAAGACATCAGGCAGTCTAGCTTCGAGTTCAGTCTTAGTTGAGGAGTTGATGCTTCGCCGTAGTGATATATAAGGTTGTTGTTCCACTAAACACAGCAGCGAAACTGTAAACATAATAAGTGAGTGATCAGAGACCACTGATGTAAGAGGCATGATGTCAATATTTGTGACAGCAATACCACGTGTGAGAACCAGATCCAGGGTATTTCCACTAATGTGCGTCGAGTCCCAAATGCATTGCCAAAATCCTAATGCAGCCACAATTTCCATAAATGATTTGCAGAGGGGATCAGAAGGCTTATTTATATGAATGTTAAAGTCACCAATGATCAGAATGTTATCTGCACTAGTTGACAAGTTAGAGATGAATGCACCAAATTCATCTAAGAATTCAGAATATGGGCCAGGAGGCCTATATACAGTTACAAAGTCATACGGCTGATTTTTATACTTCTGACCTTGGCAATGTGTAATATCCTGAGCAGAGTGGAGAACCAGATGCTCAAATGAGTTATATTTGTGACCTCCAACAGCTATTAAGCTAAACCTAGATTTATAAATAACAGCAACACCCCCGCCTTGCTTCGCATCACGGGGGACGTGACTGAATGTATATGCTGGTGGGCATGCCTCATTTAAGGGGAGGACAGCTGTAGGTTTAAGCCAGGTTTCACATAACCCAATCATGTCTAAGTGATGATCAATAATTAGATCATTAATCAACAATGATTTTGAGGATAGTGATCTTATGTTAATGAGACCCAGACTAAGGACCTCAGTGGGGTTGACATTTAAACTGTTTGGATTTAGGGGTGGTTCCAGAGTAGCATATATAAGATGCCTAGAATTAGGTTTAGGTTTGCGACATTCCACGTGTGTTGTAGGTAGCAGACACAAAATCTTTGATATTGCTAGAACAGCCAACGGGCCATCCTCAATTTCAACATCATCCAATGTTGTAATGGGTATTAAGTTTGCAAAGCACATCCCTCTGTGATTTTTATGGACACATCTATGGAAGCAAGCCACAGTCTCAACTTGTTGAATTTCCCATAGTGGATTTTTTGCACTAATTTCCCCACTAAGATAATGGATTCCACATCCACATTTGTCATAAGCCCTGCAGGGTCTCTAATCCCCTGCTCCGTGGCCTGCTGTAAATTCCTAATGTTCCCCTGTGCAGGTACTGAAACGCCTCAGAGCTTTTCAGATTGTTCACTGCCTTCCCATCTGGAGCGAGAGCTAAGAAAGGAGCTAAAAATGCTCCCGTATGTTTTCTTAGGCCACTTCTTCATGTCGTACTCTCGCCTCTCTATATTTCTAGACAGCGGGATTGTGATGTTGTCTCATTTCAGCTGTGACAGCTGATGTTTTAGATCGCTAAGCCATGTAGAAAGTGGATTAGCACAAACAGTTAACATGTAAACAAACGCCAGTTCCAGTTCTTACTGGACGTCTCACACATAATTCACACCAAGCCTCATGGGGGCTTGGAATAAGGTGGATAGGGCTGATTGTCTTATTGGATTCTTATCAGATTTCATATATTTATTAACAAGGTGCACAGCGGATTTATCAGTGTGCCTTTGGAGGAAAAGCTGTACTCCATAGACCAGATTTTCAGAAAACTGGCAGCGACGTGAAAAATAATTACCAGGGAGGAAAAGATGGCCGCATGTGTGAGTGATGCGTGATTTTTGCTCCACAAATATCTGAATAATTTGACAAATATTGTACAACTTTTGGATTGTTCTTGGCTAAATCTCATGCGGAAAGGCTGGTGGAGTTAAACTTTAGGACCTTTTTAAGAGAGACTGGAGCCGCTAAAGACTTTTATGTGACTGCAAATTGGCTTTTGGTCAAGCACACTGCGAGTCAACCCCGGAGGAGCACGGTGTGAGGGATATGTGCCCAGCTCGTAAGTACTGACTTTTCTTTAGTCCAGTGGACTATTAATGGATGTGTTGGGAAAAGTAAAATGCATGGACCCACACCAGGGGGCGTAAATGAACGGCCAATAGAGATTCCAATAAATACAATTTATTCCTGCAAATGTGCACAGCAGTTCAAAAATGCTTTAGTCTGTCAATCAAGAAAACCAAAATGACGCGTGGGCAGGCCCGAGGGTAGGAGACGCCTATCCAGAGAAGAGCCGGGACCCATGATGTTCCACCGCCAACGGAGACCTGCAATACGCCACAGCTGCCAAGTCCTGAGTCCCCAGGTGGCCACCTCTTCCAGCTGTCAGATCCGGTACTGCTGGCAGGAACAGACACAGGTTAAGGTGAGCGTGTGTACACCCAACAAACAGTCAGCAAAATACAGTTCCTTCCTGGGGGGAAAAACCTCCACTTCCAGATAGCAGGAACACAGAGTACGTGCAGTGCCTTATGTACTACTTAGAAAGTCAGAAGTGAGGAGTGGAGACACCAACTCCTCCAACTTCCACAAACTCGGCTACAAGCTGCAAGTATACAGAAGGTTAACAACTGCAAAAAGCTCAGAAGCAAAAACGTGTGCGTATGGCACAAAACGGCTGAGTTGTTAACCTGTAGGGTAAGCTGATAACTCGGCAGAGAGCCTGGGAGAGAGTGTCTCTCCCAGGCTTTTATGGAGTGGTGTGATGAGATGTGATGAGTGATATCTGACAGCTCCGGTGCACCTGGTGATCCCCTCAGGCAACTGCGCCCCCTAGTGCCTGAAACCCGACAACAGGCAGGGCGCCCTCTGCTGGTGAACCAGCAGTACCTCCTCTTTGGGCGGCCCACACAACAGGACCCCCCCCCCCCCCCCCCCACGGGCGCCTCCTGGCTCCTGACCCGGCTTGTCGGGGTGACGCTGTTAGAAGTCAGCCAGGAGGGCGGGATCCAAGATGAAGCTCCTCTTCACCCAGGAGTGCTCTTCTGGTCCGTAACCCTCCCAGTCCACCAGATACTGGAAACCCCGACCCTTCTGACAAACATCCAGGAGCTTCCTCACTGTCCAGGCTGGCTCGCTGTCGATGATGCAGGCAGGAGGCGGCGCTGGTCCGGGGGTGCAGAGGTCCGAGGTGTGGTACTGTTTGATTTTGGACACATGAAAAAATGGATGGATCCGCAGTGAAGCAGGGAGTTTGAGTTTCACTGTGGCGGGACTGATGACGTTGAGGATGGGAAATGGTCCAATGAAGTGGTCAGTAAGTTTGGGTGAGTCCGTATGCAGAGGGATGTTCTTTGTAGAAAGCCAGACCTCCTGCCCAGGCTGGTAAGCTGGGGCCGGGGCTCGTGGACGATCTGCATCGTTCTTCGCCCGCGTCCAGGCTATCAGGAGAGCAGAGCAGGCCGTCTTCCACACCCAACGGCATCTCCTGAGGTGGGCCTGGACCCAGGGGACCTCGACCTCTCCCTCCATGGCTGGAATCAATGGGGGCTGGTACCCCAAACACACTTCGAACGGAGAGAGGCCAGTCGCAGACGAGATCTGGCTGTTATGAGCATACTCAATCCAGGCCAGATGTTGACTCCAGGCTGTCAGGTGTGCAGAGGTGACACACCTCAAGGCCTGTTCAAGATCTTGATTCTCCCGCTCTGCTTGGCCGTTGGTCTGGGGGTGGTACCCAGACAACAGGCTTGCGGTGGCCCCCAGTTCCTTACAGAAACTCCTCCAGACTTGCGAGGAGAACTGGGGACCACGATCGGAGACGGTGTACGTCAGGATACCATGCAGATGCACGACGTGGTGGACCAGGAGGTCTGCAGTCTCCTGGGCTGTCGGGAGCTTCGGGAGGGCCACGAAGTGGGCCACCTTGGAAAACCGGTCCACTATCATCAAGATAGTAGTCATTCCCTGGGACGCAGGGAGGCCTGTGACAAAGTCCAGGCCGATGTGGGACCAGTGGGGTCGAGGCACCAGTAACGGTTGGAGGAGTCCTGTTTGTTGCTCATGGACGGCCTTGCCCCTGGCACATGTTGTACAGGCCCGGACGTAATCCCGGGTGTCGGCTTCAACTGACGCCCACCAGAACCGCTGCCGGACCACTGCCACGGTTCTTCGCACCCCCAGATGGCAGGAGAGCTTGGAACCGTGACAGAAGTCCAATACTGCAGTCCGTGCGTCTGGTGGGACGTACAGTCGATTTGGAGGTCCACCGCTGGGATCCAGATGTTGAGTCAGGGCCTCCCTGACCACTTCCTCAACGTCACATGTGAGGGTGGCGACGATAGTAGACTCCGGCAAGATGTTATTGGGTGGATCCAACAGCTTAGGTCCAACTTCATCTTCGTCCACCCGGGACAGTGCGTCAGACCTCTGGTTCTTGGTCCCGGGGCGGTAGGTGATTTTGAAGTTGAACCGTCCAAAAAACAGTGACCAACGGGCTTGCCTGGGGTTCAGACGCTTGGCGGTCTGGATGTATTCCAGGTTCCAATGGTCAGTGAGAATAGTAAACGGGATCACACCTCTCTCCAACAGGTGTCTCCATTCCTCAAGGGCATCTTTCACCGCCAGGAGTTCCCGATTGCCAATGTCGTAGTCCCACTCTGCGGGGGTTAACCTGCAGGAAAAGTAGGCACATGGGTGGACAACCTTATTGGACTTCCTGCTCTGGGATAGCACGGCTCCTATCCCTGAGTCAGAGGCATCCACTTCAACAATAAACTGGTGGTTAGGATCGGGCTGCACCAGAACTGGCGCAGTCGAAAACCCGTGTTTCAACTCCCTAAACGTGGCTTCGCACCGATCCGACCAGGTGAAGGGGACTTTAGTGGAGGTCAGGGCTGTAAGGGGACCAACAACCTGACTATAGCCCTTAATGAACCTCCTGTAAAAATTTGCGAAACCGAGGAACTGTTGCAGCTTCCTACAGCTTTCCGCTTGGGGCCAATCTCTCACCGCCGCTACCTTGGCCGGATCGGGTGCGACGGAGTTGGAGGAGATGATGAACCCCAGGAAGGACAAAGAAGTACGGTGGAACTCGCACTTCTCGCCTTCACAAACAGCCGGTTCTCCAATAACCGCTGCAGGACCTGACGTACATGCTTAACATGGGTCTCAGGGTCCGGGGAGAAGATGAGGATATCGTCTAGATATACAAAGATGAATCAGTGCAGGAAGTCCGGCAAGACGTCGTGAACAAAAGCTTGGAATGTCGCAGGGGCGTTAGTGAGGCCGAACAGCATGACCAGGTACTCAAAGTGACCTAAAGGGGTGTTAAATGCCGTCTTCCATTCGTCTCCCTTCCGGATCCGAACCAGTGATAAGCATTACAAAGATCTAATTTCGTGAAGTTTTTGGCTCCATGCAGGGGCGTGAACACTGAATCTAATAGAGGCAACGGGTATCGGTTGTGAACCATGATCTCGTTCAGCCCTCTATAATCAATGCATGGACGGAGTCCGCCATCCTTCTTGCCCACAAAAAGAAACCCGCACCCAACGGGGAGGAAGAATTCCGGATTAGCCCGGCAGCTAAAGAGTCCCGGATGTAGGTCTCCATTGATTCGTGCTCAGGAGGTGAGAGGTTGTACATCCTGCTGGACGGATACTCAGCGCCTGGAACCAAATCAATGGCACAATCATACGGTCGGTGCAGGGGAAGCGTGAGTGATCTTTGCTGAAAACATCAGCAAGATCATGATACTCAGCCGGCACCGTTGTAAGATTGGGGGGGACTCGGACCTCCTTTTCGCAGTCTCACCGGGTGGCACCGAGGATCTTAAGCACTCCCGGTGGCAGGTTTCGCTCCATTAAGCCACAACCCCAGACGGCCAATCAATCCGGGGATTGTGCTTAACCATCCAGGGAAAACCCAAAATAATCCTGGAGGCAGAGGGTGTCAAAAAGAACACAATCTCCTCCCTGTGGTTACCAGAGACAACCAGGGTTAAAGGCTGTGTCTGGTGTGTGATTTCTGGGAGGAGGGTGCCATCTAGTGCCCGCACCTTTAATGGTGAAGGAACGGCAACCAGAGGGAGCCCTACCTCCTTAGCCCATCTACTGTCCAGTAGATTCCCTTCTGACCCCGTGTCAATAAGTGCTGGGGCATTAAGGGTTAAATCCCCACAGAGGATTGTGACTGGGAGTCGTGTGCATTTTCGTGGAATGCCCACATGTGTATTATGGCTCACCCTTAGCCCAGTCTCTAAGGGCAAGCATTGGCATTTAACTGCTTGGGGCAGTTTTTCTGCACATGTTCACTCAAGCCACAGTAAAAACACTCTCCACGGGCCAGCCTTCTTTGTCTGTTATCTGATCTCACTTTAGCCCTGCTCGTGTCCATAGCTTCGTCAGCAGGGGGAGCTGTTGCTACGCGGAGAGCCCTGGCTTTGGAGTGGGGTGAGGACAACGCTGCTTCGGACCTGGAAGGGAGAGGGATGGTGCACGCCCAGCCACGTCCTTCGTCTCGCTCCCGTCGATGTTCTTCTAACCGATTGTCCAACCGTATCACCAGATCTATCAGCCCATCTAAATCCCGCGGCTGATCTTTGGCCACCAGGTGCTCCTTAAGGGCCGGAGACAGCCCATTTACAAAGGCGGCGCAGAACACTACCGTATTCCAGCCAGCCCTCGCTGCCGTGACGCGGAAGTCGACTGCATACTCGGCTGCGCTCCTGCGCCCCTGTCGGATTGACAGTAGCACATTTGAAGCGGTCTCGCCTCTTTTGGGATGATCAAACACCTGTCTGAACTCCTGAATGAACCCAGTATATGTTGCTAGGAGCCGTGAATCCTGCTCCCAGAGCGCCGTAGCCCAGGCGCGTGCCTCGCCTCGAAGCAAGTTTATAACATAAGCCACCCGGCTGTAGTCTGACACATACATCACGGGGCGTTGTGCAAAGACGAGCGAGCACTGCATCAGGAAGTCTGCGCACGTCTCGACACAACCCCCGTACGGTTCCGGGGGGCTAATGTATGCTTCAAGGGATGGGGGGGTCCGTTGAATGGCCACTGGAATTTCTCTGCTTTGCGACAGGTCCGCAGGAGGAGTGGCTGCAGCTGCGCCCTGTGCACGTGCTTCCACCTGAGCAGTGAGAGCTTCCATCCTACGATTGAGCAGTATATTCTGTTCGGTCACTAAATCCAACCGAGCAGTGAGGGTGGTGAGAATCTGCGGCAACTCACCCAACACGCCTCCTGCTGGAGCCTGCGCACCTTGCATCTCCATTGGTTGTTCACTCAGTGGTATGTGCCCCTCGGAATCCATGACGTGGCCGAGTTATCCTGTTGGGGAAAGTGAAATGCATGGACCCACACCAGGGGGCGTAAATGAACGGCCAATAGAGATTCCAATAAATACAATTTATTCCTGCAAATGTGCACAACAGTTCAAAAATGCTTTAGTCTGTCAATCAAGAAAACCAAAATGACGTGTGGGCAGGCCAGAGGGTAGGAGACGCCTATCCAGAGAAGAGCCGGGACCCACGATGTTCCACTGCCAACAGAGACCTGCAAAACACCAGAGCCGCCAAGTCCTGAGTCCCCAGGTGGCCACCGCTTCCAGCTGTCAGATCCGGTACTGCTGGCAGGAACAAACACAGGTTAAGGTGGGCGTGTGTACACCCAGAAAACAGTCAGCAAAATACAATTCCTTCCTGGGGGGGAACCTCCACTTCCAGATAGCAGGAACACAGAGTACCTGCAGTGCCTTATGTACTACTTAGAAAGTCAGAAGTGAGGAGTGGAGACGCCAACTCCTCCAACTTCCACAAACTCGGCTACAAGCTGCAAGTACTCGTATACAGAAGGTTAACGACTGCAAAAAGCTCAGAAGCAAAAACGTGTGCGTACGGCACAAAACGGCTGAGTTGTTTACCTGTAGGGTAAGCTGATAACTCGGCAGAGTTATGGTGTCTCTCCCAGGCTTTTATGGAGGGGTGTGATGAGATGTGATGAGTGACAGCTGACAGCTCCAGTGCACCTGGTGATCCCCTCAGGCAACTGCGCCATCTAGTGCCTGAAACCCGACAACAGGCAGGGCGCCCTCTGGTGGTGAGCCAGCAGTACCTCCTCTTCGGCCGGCCCACACAACAGGATGGACAGAATCAAACTGTGACCTGCGCATGGCTTTACTATATTATGTTGATCCTGATTTTGTTTCACTAAATGAGACGCATGTCTTGTCAGAACATTGAATTCAGTGGATGTACGTGGTTTGTACATAACCGTGTTGCGCACAGGAGAGCAGTCAAGGCTTCGGGTGGTGTGTTTTTTTTTTAAGGAATTTTGTTCTTGATTAGTTTTGTGTTACTATTGTGTTTAAGGCGTTTGATGGAATATTGTGTTTGCGTTTTGAAAACCAAACTTTACAGTGTTCCTTTGTCATCATTTCCTGTTACTTGTCCCCTGAAACATCAACCTGGGGAAGAAATGCTGAATTATTTTTGTCTTCGTATATCTAGACAATATACACATCTTTTCTCCGGACCCTGAGACTCATGTCCAGCATGTACGTCAGGTCCTGCAACGGTTGTTGGAGAACCGGCTGTTTGTGAAGGGCGAGAAGTGCGAGTTCCACCGTACTTGTTTGTCCTTCCTGGGGTTTATCATCTCCTCCAACTCCGTCGCCCCTGACCCGGCCAAGGTTGCGGCGGTGAGAGATTGGCCCCAACCAACAAGCCGTAGGAAACTACAACAGTTCCTCGGCTTTGCAAATTTCTCTCGGAGGTTCATTAAGGGCTACAGTCAGGTGGTTAGCCCCCTGACCGCCCTGACCTCCACTAAAGTCCCCTTCACCTGGTCGGATCGGTGCGAAGCCGCGTTTAGGCATTTGAAATGCCGGTTCTCGACTGCGCCAACTCTGGTTCAGCCTGATCCTAATCGCCAGTTCATAGTTGAAGTGGATGCCTCTGACTCAGGGATAGGAGCCGTGGTGTCCCAGAGCAGGGAGTCCGATAAGGTGCCTACCCTTGTGCCTATTTTTCCCGCAGGTTGACCCTGGCTGAAAGGAATTATGACGTCGGCAACCGGGGACTCCTGGCGGTGAAGGAGGCTCTTGAGGAGTGGAGACACCTGTTGGAGGGAGCGACGGTGCCCTTCACGGTTTTCACGGACCATCGGAACCTGGAGTACATCCAGACTGCCAAGCGGCTGAACCCCAGGCAAGCCCGCTGGTCACTGTTCTTCAGGCGCTTTGACTTCCAGATCACATATCGACCCGGGACCAAGAACCAATGATCGGATGCCCTGTCCCGGGTGCACGAAGAGGAGGTCAAGGCCGAGTTGTCGGACCCAACAGAGACCATCATCTCCGAGTCCACTGTCGTGGCCACCCTCACCTGGGACGTGGAGAAGACCGTCCGGGAGGCTCTGGCACGGAACCCAGACCCGGGGACCGGCCTGAGGAACAAACTGTACGTCCCACCAGAGGCCAGGGCTGCGGTTTTGGACTTCTGTCACGGTTCAAAGCTCTCCTCTCATCCGGGGGTGCGCAGAACCGTGGCAGTGGTCCAGTAGCGCTTCTGGTGGGCGTCTATGGAAGCCGACGTCCAGGATTACGTCCAGGCCTGTACCACCTGTGCCAGGGGCAAGGCTGACCACAAAAGGACTTCGGGCCTCCTCCAGCATCTACCGGTGCCTCACCGCCCCTGGTCCCACATCGGCCTGGACTTCATCACGGGCCTCCCGCCATCCCAGGGCAACACCACCATCCTCACGATAGTGGACCGGTTCTCCAAGGCGGCCCACTTCGTGGCCCTCCCGAAGCTCCCGATGGCCCAGGAGACGGCAGACATCCTGGTCCACCATGTCGTGCGTCTGCATGGGATACCATCGGACATCGTGAAGTCTTGACTTGACTCTTGCTTGCCTCTACTGGTGGTTGGCTCTCACTGCGGTATTGTATCACTTCCTGTTCTGGAGCACAGCGGTGTTTTTCTGTATCTGTTAGCTGTTTAATCTGCGCAGTTAGATTGATCTAGTTATCTAGATTACGATTTGTTTCCCAGTGTAATCTTTACGTGCCTTAACTAAAGCACTCCTTCTGCTGAATCACCTCTAAATTATTTACACATTATTCACTTTGCGTGTTTTTAGGAATCCGCTAGCTTAGCGTAGCTACTAGCTCTTAGCCGATTTAGCATGGCGGCTTCTCCTGTCTCTCCCGCACTTTTCTGCTCTGGGTGTGAAATGTTTAGTTATTCCTCGGCCTCCTTTAGCAGTAACGGTACTTATAATAAGTGTAGCTTATTCGTAGCTTTGGAGGCCAGGCTGGGCGAATTGGAGACTCGGCTCCGCACCGTGGAAAATTCTACAGCTAGCCAGGCCCCTGTAGTCGGTGCGGACCAAGGTAGCTTAGCCGCCGTTAGTTACCCCCTGGCAGATCCCGAGCAGCCGGGAAAGCAGGCTGACTGGGTGACTGTGAGGAGGAAGCGTATCCCTAAACAGAAGCCCCGTGTACACCGCCAACCCGTTCACATCTCTAACCGTTTTTCCCCACTCGGCGACACACCCGCCGAGGATCAAACTCTGGTTATTGGCAACTCTGTTTTGCGAAATGTGAAGTTAGCGACACCAGCAACCATAGTTAATTGTCTTCCGGGGGCCAGAGCAGGCGACATTGAAGGAAATTTGAAACTGCTGGCTAAGGCTAAGCGTAAATTTGGTAAGATTGTAATTCACGTCGGCAGTAATGACACCCGGTTACGCCAATCGGAGGTCACTAAAATTAACATTAAATCGGTGTGTAACTTTGCAAAAACAATGTCGGACTCTGTAGTTTTCTCTGGGCCCCTCCCCAATCAGACCGGGAGTGACATGTTTAGCCGCATGTTCTCCTTGAATTGCTGGCTGTCTGAGTGGTGTCCAAAAAATGAGGTGGGCTTCATAGATAATTGGCAAAGCTTCTGGGGAAAACCTGGTCTTGTTAGGAGAGACGGCATCCATCCCACTTTGGATGGAGCAGCTCTCATTTCTAGAAATCTGGCCAATTTTCTTAAATCCTCCAAACCGTGACTATCCAGGGTTGGGACCAGGAAGCAGAGTTGTAGTCTTACACACCTCTCTGCAGCTTCTCTCTCCCTGCCATCCCCTCATTACCCCATCCCCGTAGAGACGGTGCCTGCTCCCAGACTACCAATAACCAGCAAAAATCTATTTAAGCATAAAAATTCAAAAAGAAAAAATAATATAGCACCTTCAACTGCACCACAGACTAAAACAGTTAAATGTGGTCTATTGAACATTAGGTCTCTCTCTTCTAAGTCCCTGTTGGTAAATGATATAATAATTGATCAACATATTGATTTACTCTGCCTTACAGAAACCTGGTTACTGTTGGGAAAGTGTCAGTACACGGACCCACAACAGGGGGCGCAAATGAACGGACAATGAAGAAACTCAAATAACAAAGCTTTACTGTTGTGAACACGCACAACAAACACAACAAATTACAATTTTGGTCACAAGTCGAATTCCAACGGTGTCGTGTGGGCAGGCTCGACGATAGGAGACGTCTGTCCAAGTCGAACCGGAACCACCCGATTTCCTCTGCCACCGAACCCCGGGAATACTGGAGCCGCCAAGTCCCGAACTCCCAGGTGATCACTGCCTCCGTTCATCGGATCCGGTACTGCTGGCGAGGAACAGAAAACAGTCAGATTTGGGTGCGGCTGCACCCAACAATACGTGGGGTGAAAAACACCACCTCCACCTCTACTCAGAAACAACGCTGTAATGTGGGAATAAGAGTACTTATCCAATTACGTCCTTTTCAGTCTTCAGTCGGTTTACACACAAGCAACAATGGATTAATCCGTATGGCTGGCTGAGTTCGTTACCTCCTTGGTAGAGCGATAGCTTGGCAATGAGGTGGAGATGCCGTCCTGCTGATATACCTCCCTGTTGAGTGATATCAGCTGTCTCAGGTGATGGGTGACAGCTGTCACCCTGGCTGCTCCTGTGAGGCGGCAGCGCCCTCCGGTGCCTGGAGCCCACACTCCAGGCAGGGGCGCCCTCTGGTGGTGGTGGGCCAGCAGTACCTCCTCTTCAGCGGCCCACACAACAGTTACAGCAGGATGAATATGTTAGTTTAAATGAGTCAACACCCCCGAGTCACACTAACTGTCAGAATGCTCGTAGCACGGGCCGGGGCGGAGGATTAGCAGCAATCTTCCATTCCAGCTTATTAATTAATCAAAAACCCAGACAGAGCTTTAATTCATTTGAAAGCTTGACTCTTAGTCTTGTCCATCCAAATTGGAAGTCCCAAAAACCAGTTTTATTTGTTATTATCTATCGTCCACCTGGTCGTTACTGTGAGTTTCTCTGTGAATTTTCAGACCTTTTGTCTGACTTAGTGCTTAGCTCAGATAAGATAATTATAGTGGACGATTTTAACATCCACACAGATGCTGAGAATGACAGCCTCAACACTGCATTTAATCTATTATTAGACTCTATTGGCTTTGCTCAAAAAGTAAATGAGTCCACCCACCACTTTAATCATATCTTAGATCTTGTTCTGACTTATGGTATGGAAATAGAAGACTTAACAGTATTCCCTGAAAACTCCCTTCTGTCTGATCATTTCTTAATAACATTTACATTTACTCTGATGGACTACCCAGCAGTGGGGAATAAGTTTCATTACACTAGAAGTCTTTCAGAAAGCGCTGCAACTAGGTTTAAGGATATGATTCCTTCTTTATGTTCTCTAATGCCATATACCAACACAGTGCAGAGTAGCTACCTAAACTCTGTAAGTGAGATAGAGTATCTCGTCAATAGTTTTACATCCTCATTGAAGACAACTTTGGATGCTGTAGCTCCTCTAAAAAAGAGAGCTTTAAATCAGAAGTGCCTGACTCCGTGGTATAACTCACAAACTCGTAGCTTAAAGCAGATAACCCGTAAGTTGGAGAGGAAATGGCGTCTCACTAATTTAGAAGCTCTTCACTTAGCCTGGAAAAAGAGTCTGTTGCTCTATAAAAAAGCCCTCCGTAAAGCTAGGACATCTTTCTACTCATCACTAATTGAAGAAAATAAGAACAACCCCAGGTTTCTTTTCAGCACTGTAGCCAGGCTGACAAAGAGTCAGAGCTCTATTGAGCTGAGTATTCCATTAACTTTAACTAGTAATGACTTCATGACTTTCTTTGCTAACAAAATTTTAACTATTAGAGAAAAAAATTACTCATAACCATCCCAAAGACGCATCGTTATCTTTGGCTGCTTTTAGTGATGCCGGTATTTGGTTAGACTCTTTCTCTCCGATTGTTCTGTCTGAGTTATTTTCATTAGTTACTTCATCCAAACCATCAACATGTTTATTAGACCCCATTCCTACCAGGCTGCTCAAGGAAGCCCTACCATTATTTAATGCTTTGATCTTAAATATGATCAATCTATCTTTGTTAGTTGGCTATGTACCACAGGCTTTTAAGGTGGCAGTAATTAAACCATTACTTAAAAAGCCATCAC
Organism: Thalassophryne amazonica; assembly: GCF_902500255.1. NCBI lineage: Eukaryota > Metazoa > Chordata > Actinopteri > Batrachoidiformes > Batrachoididae > Thalassophryne > Thalassophryne amazonica. Next base: position 1,582,657 of record NC_047107.1, on the reverse strand, counting down.
TTGACCCAGCTATCTTAGCTAATTATAGGCCAATCTCCAACCTTCCTTTTCTCTCAAAAATTCTTGAAAGGGTAGTTGTAAAACAGCTAACTGATCATCTGCAGAGGAATGGTCTATTTGAAGAGTTTCAGTCAGGTTTCAGAATTCATCATAGTACAGAAACAGCATTAGTGAAGGTTACAAATGATCTTCTTATGGCCTCAGACAGTGGACTCATCTCTGTGCTTGTTCTGTTAGACCTCAGTGCTGCTTTTGATACTGTTGACCATAAAATTTTATTACAGAGATTAGAGCATGCCATAGGTATTAAAGGCACTGCGCTGCGGTGGTTTGAATCATATTTGTCTAATAGATTACAATTTGTTCATGTAAATGGGGAATCTTCTTCACAGACTAAAGTTAATTATGGAGTTCCTCAAGGTTCTGTGCTAGGACCAATTTTATTCACTTTATACATGCTTCCCTTAGGCAGTATTATTAGACGGTATTGCTTAAATTTTCATTGTTACGCAGATGATACCCAGCTTTATCTATCCATGAAGCCAGAGGACACACACCAATTAGCTAAACTGCAGGATTGTCTTACAGACATAAAGACATGGATGACCTCTAATTTCCTGCTTTTAAACTCAGATAAAACTGAAGTTATTGTTCTTGGCCCCACAAATCTTAGAAACATGGTGTCTAACCAGATCCTTACTCTGGATGGCATTACCCTGACCTCTAGTAATACTGTGAGAAATCTTGGAGTCATTTTTGATCAGGATATGTCATTCAAAGCGCATATTAAACAAATATGTAGGACTGCTTTTTTGCATTTACGCAATATCTCTAAAATCAGAAAGGTCTTGTCTCAGAGTGATGCTGAAAAACTAATTCATGCATTTATTTCCTCTAGGCTGGACTATTGTAATTCATTATTATCAGGTTGTCCTAAAAGTTCCCTAAAAAGTCTTCAGTTAATTCAAAATGCTGCAGCTAGAGTACTGACGGGGACTAGAAGGAGAGAGCATATCTCACCCATATTGGCCTCTCTTCATTGGCTTCCTGTTAATTCTAGAATAGAATTTAAAATTCTTCTTCTTACTTATAAGGTTTTGAATAATCAGGTCCCATCTTATCTTAGGGACCTCGTAGTACCATATCACCCCAATAGAGCGCTTCGCTCTCAGACTGCAGGCTTACTTGTAGTTCCTAGGGTTTGTAAGAGTAGAATGGGAGGCAGAGCCTTCAGCTTTCAGGCTCCTCTCCTGTGGAACCAGCTCCCAATTCAGATCAGGGAGACAGACACCCTCTCTACTTTTAAGATTAGGCTTAAAACTTTCCTTTTTGCTAAAGCTTATAGTTAGGGCTGGATCAGGTGACCCTGAACCATCCCTTAGTTATGCTGCTATAGACGTAGACTGCTGGGGGGTTCCCATGATGCACTGTTTCTTTCTCTTTTTGCTCTGTATGCACCACTCTGCATTTAATCATTAGTGATCGAGCTCTGCTCCCCTCCACAGCATGTCTTTTTCCTGGTTCTCTCCCTCAGCCCCAACCAGTCCCAGCAGAAGACTGCCCCTCCCTGAGCCTGGTTCTGCTGGAGGTTTCTTCCTGTTAAAAGGGAGTTTTTCCTTCCCACTGTGGCCAAGTGCTTGCTCATAGGGGGTCGTTTTGACCGTTGGGGTTTTTCATAATTATTGTATGGCCTTGCCTTACAATATAAAGCGCCTTGGGGCAACTGTTTGTTGTGATTTGGCGCTATATAAAAAAATTGATTGATCGTCTCGCATCGTGGTCCTCAGTTCTCTTCCCAAGTCTGGAGGAGTTTCTGCAGGGAACTGGGGGCCACCATGAGTCTCTCGTCCGGGTATCACCCTCAGACAAACGGACAAGCAGAGTGGGATAACCAGGAGCTAGAGCAGGCCCTCCGCTATGTGACCTCCGCGCACCCGACAGCCTGGAGCAACCATCTGGCCTGGATTGAGTATGCCCACAACAGCCAAGTGTCGTCTGCCACCGGCCTCTCCCCGTTTGAGGTGTGTTTGGGGTACCAGCCCCCATTGTTCCCACTCGTGGAGGGAGAGGTCGGTGTGCCCTCGGTCCAGGCCCACCTCGTTCTGCCCTGTTGAAGGCCCGGATGAGGGCCAAGGCCCATGCAGACTGCCGGCGTTCCCCGGCCCCTGCATATCAGCCCGGGCAGGAGGTGTGGTTGTCGACCAAGGACATCCTGCTTCAAGTGGAGTCACAAAAACTCAAGGACCGGTTTATTGGACCATTTCCCATCCTCAAGGTCCTCAGTCCAGCCACAGTGAAGCTGGCAGCTTCAACTTCACTGCGGATCCACCCGGTTTTTCATGTGTCACGTCTCAAACCTCATCACACCTCACCACTCTGCACCCCTGGACCTGCACCGCCTCCTGCCCGGATCATTGACGGGGAGCCGGCATGGACCGTACGTCGGCTCCTGGACGTCCGACATAAGGCTCGGGGGTTCCAGTATCTGGTGGACTGGGAGGGGTATGGACCCGAAGAACGCTCCTGGGTGAAGAGGAGCTTCATCCTGGACCCGGCCCTCCTGGCCGACTTCTACGCCCGGCACCCGGACAAGCCTGGTCGGGTGCCAGGAGGCGCCCGTTGAGGGGGGGGTCCTGCTGTGTGGGCCGCTGAAGAGGAGGTACTGCTGGCCCACCACCACCAGATGGTGCCCTGCTTGGAGTGCGGGCTCCAAGCACGAGAGGGCATTGGACCTACTGGGAGTGACAGCTGTCACACATCAACACCAGCTGTCACTCATCAACCACATCCTCCATAAAAGCCGGACTGCAACTCCACCTCCCCGCCGAGAAATCAGCTACCATTCAGGTAACCTTCTCTGTGGTGATTTTCTGTGACTAAACATTGTTCTGTGTGCAGCCGTTTTCCTGTGGCTACAGTCTGAAGCTGGATTGGCGGATAGTGTGAGCGCGACGTCTTCGCCTCTCACTCCTTCCAGGGAAGTGACTGACAGGAGCTGCACGGGTGATTCTGTGTCTGGAGGTGGAGGTTTTCCCTCCTGGACGAATTAAGCACTGAAAGATTTTAAAGATATTAAAGGTACTGCGCTGCGGTGGTTTGAATCATACTAGATTACAATTTGTTCATGTAAATGGGGAGTCTTCTTCACAGACTAAGGTTAATTATGGAGTTCCACAAGGTTCTGTGCTAGGACCAATTTTATTCACTTTATACATGTTTCCCTTAGGCAGTATTATTAGAAAGCATTGCTTAAATTTTCATTGTTACGCAGATGATACCCAGCTTTATCTATCCATGAAGCCAGAAAACTTTCCTTTTTGCTAAAGCTTATAGTTAGGGCTGGCTAGACTGCTGGGGGGTTCCCATGATGCACTGTTTCTTTCTCTTTTTGCTCTGTATGCACCACTCTGCATTTAATCATTAGTGATTGATCTCTGCTCCCCTCCACAGCATGTCTTTTTCCTGGTTCTCTCCCTCAGCCCCAACCAGTCCCAGCAGAAGACTGCCCCTCCCTGAGCCTGGTTCTGCTGGAGGTTTCTTCCTGTTAAAAGGGAGTTTTTCCTTCCCACTGTTGCCACGTGCTTGCTTATAGGGGGTCATTTTGACCGTTGGGGTTTTTATGTGATTATTGTATGGCTTTTGCCTTACAATATAAAGCGCCTTGGGGCAACTGTTTGTTGTGATTTGGCGCTATATAAATAAAATTGAATTGAATTGAATTGAATTGAATTTGACGTCATAGAATCTAATGGACACCAGTCGACATTGCTCTACCTTTACCTTGCAGACCAAGCATTCAACACAGTCAAAACTATTTCATTTATTAATCTTATTAGTTCAACCAATAATTTGTACCACGTTTTACCAAAATTGGAGCAACTTTAACTTCTAACCAATGTACAAACTGAAATTTCTTCAGTTGAGCCCTACCTGGCCGCCTACTGAAAATTCAAGTGGCTACTCAGTTTTTTCAAAAGAGTAATGTCTAAGGAGTATTTGTGCCAACTTTGGTGCTTCTTTCCAGAAATGAACAATTGTTACACTTATCTGCTCCACTAATATAGGTTTCTCTGTGTTTACAAAGCTTTTTGATGCAGTGGTTGGTTCTATTTTGTTTTATGCTGCTGGTGTGTGGGGCTTTGAGGAAGTCAAACATATTAGTCGTCTTCAGAACAGAGCAGTTAGATGCTTCTTAGGTGTCCATAAGTTCACTGCTAAACTGGCTGTAGAGGGTGACATGGGGTCGGAGCCCTGCCTTATAAAGCAGAGAATAGAGATGCTTAATTTATGGAGCTGCTTCATTCAGCTGCCAAAGGACAGGCTGACCAAAAAAAAATTCTTATGGGATTGTTCAAGTATTTATCCGCAGGCCAAAGAAATAACTAACGTATTTACAATTTCAAATTTGAATTATATTTACATGCATAAATTGCAGTGTAACTTAAATTTCTTAAAACATTTTTTTTTTCAATTATTATAAAATGCAATGGAAAAAATGATATTTGTAAGAAAACAAAACTAAGGAATAAAATACAATTTAAGGAGGAATACCAGACTGAGCCTTATGTGAAGTTAAATTTGTCTTGGAAACAGCAGTCCCTTTGTGCTCAGATTAGATCTGGTCGTCTTCCTCTGGCAGGGGGCAGGTATAAGGGTCTCCGAACAGGAGAGAGTTTGTATTTTTTGTGACCTTGATGTTGTGGAATAGGAGTATCATTTTGTTCTTTACTGTCCTTTGTATGCTGATTTAAGACTGTTTATTTCAGTGTGTGCAAAAAAATAATGTAGATGTGTTTTGGTTTTCTGAGGAGAAAATCTTGAGTTGGATTGTTGAAAAAGAAACATTTGATTTTGCTGTTTTTGTCTGTAAAGTCTGGGAAAGGAGGCAACAGGTGTTGTACCCTGTTGTATCTTGAAATTGTGCAACTTGTGACATGCATGTGGTTATCTTGTTTTGGATATGGAGTGTCTTATAAGTCCATGCAGGCTGGGCACGAGTGGTGCATGACACTTTAATAAAAATCAATCAATCAAACCAGGGAAAACAGAGAGGGAACACCTTACATTTGAAAATGTGCATGATGGTGCTGCATCCTAACATGATGGAGCAGCACCATTATTCCATTGCTTAGAGAGAGTCCTGTAGTTGTTGGATTTATTATTGTGTGTTTTGGGGTTTTGGGGAGGGGGGGATGCAGCACTGTGTGGGTACTGGTCTATAAATATCTTGGATTTATGTGTTGATGTAATTAAGTTGTCATTAATTTCAATAAATGAATAATGAGACAGAGGTAGGAGTTCACAAATGTTGACTTCTTCCTACTCCTTTTTGAGCATTGTTTCTCAACATATTTTTCTTTCAGATCATTATTTTTCCCCTTTATTTGAAGTAAATTCAATTTAATTCATTCAATCATTCATTCATTCAACTGAATCCTTTGCAAGCAGATCATTTACTACTTTAACAAGTGCTGTCTTTATGGAGTGGTGCATTCAAAATGCAAACTGCAGTGGCTCACAGAGGTCATTTTCAGCAACATAATCCACTTTTCCAAGAATTTTAGAGCAAAAGGGCAGATGTGGCATCGGCCTGTAATTTTTCATTAAACCTGGGTCCAGGCTGGGTTTCTTAAGAACAGGTTTGATCACTGCAGATTTAAAAGTTTCAGGAACAGAACCCGATGTTACTCACTCACTCATCTTCAACCACTTACTCCAATCAAGGGTTGCGGGAGGCTGGAGCCTATCCCAGCAGTCATAGGGCATGAGGCGGGGTACACTCTGGACAGGACACCAGTCTGTCGCAGAACCCAAGGTTAGTGATGGTTTAATAATTTTCAGCATAGTGGGTCCAAGTGCAGCTCCAAAGTCCTTAAACAGTTTAGTTGGCATCGGATCAAAAAGACAAGTTGTGCTTTTAGCAGAGTTTACATGTTGTGACAGCATACCCAGCAAAATAGTATCAGATTTGGTAAACAGAGATGGTGCATACAGGATCGGGTAGCGAAACTCAAGCATGTTGAGATATATTAACATCATCTATTTTTTTTTTTCAAAATAATCTAAGAAATCCTGAGCAGTGAAAGGAGATCAGCTTACACGTGGCTGCCCTTGAATGAGTGTGGCCACAGTATCAAACAAAAATTTTGAGATATGCTTGTTTTTTTTTTGTTTTTTTTGCTAATCAAATCCAAGCAACAGACACCTTTCATAGCCAGTAACATATGCTTATATACCAGAATAACATCACACCACAAGGTGCAAGACTTCTAGTTTTGAACTATGCCATTTGCACTCTAAATTCCTAGACATCTGCTTGAGATCACATCGATGCTCACTGAACCAAGGCTTTTGCTTTTTCAGGGCCATGATTCTATAATAGATGGAGCAATCACATCTAGTAGACTTGTGAGCACAGAGTTTAAGCTGAATGATGATGTCCAGGAAGTGATGCTAAAACATCAGGCAATCTGATGCCAAGTCCACTCATGGTTAAGGAGCTAATACAGGGGTGGGCATCGAGGGCCGAGACACTGCAGGTTTTCCTTGCAACCAATCACCTCAGCAGGTGGGTTGCTGATGAGCTTCTCCCCTGAACATAAACACCTGATAGTCATTGAAATCACCTCCTGAGGTGAATGGTAGCAAAGAAAACCTGCAGTATCTCGGCCCTTCATGGCACATGATTGCCCACCCCTGAGCTAATATGATGCAGAGATGGCAGACAGGTATCCAGTCCCAGTGAACAGGATAATGAAACTCTAAACTTAAGAGAGTGGCAGATAACCACAGATAACCATCCCCTTCTGTCTAAGGGCACCATCACACTAGAGCATGAATGTTGTATAAATCACACCAATTGGAACAATAATTTGAGTTGCATTCGTACAGGACAGACTGTTATGGTCTGGGCCTGGTGTGGTTGTTTTTTGGCCTTTCTTATCATCTTCCTTTTAGACCCTTTTTGCTCCCATTCTTTCATGTTTAATTTGGGTATGAGTTTTTCTCTCTTTCTTTCTTTGGTCAGAGCTCTCCATTGTCTGCCCCAGTTCCTCTTTAATTTGTGCCACACCCTGCTTTCTTTCCTAGTTTCACCACTCTTTGTCTGTTTTTATCACAGCCTTTCTCATTCTTATCTATTCATCTTTTCTCTGGTCATCTTGTGTCTGTGTGGTCTGATTCTATCACTCTCTGGTGTTTATTTATATTCCTATAGGTCTTAGTCTTTGTCTTGGTTTTATCTCCCTCTAGTGATTGTTTTTGTCCCTACACATTGTTACTCATAATTACTTCCACCTTGGCTTGTCTGCAGCTGCACTAATATGTTTGGCTATTTAAAGTGCTTCTGGTTTAGCCACGGTTGGGGGGACCATTTAATGTTGTTGGTGTCTTACTGCTGGGAGTCCTGAAACCATTTCCAGTTGTGAGTACTCTGCTTCAATTTGCATTTTGAATATCTTTCTTTGGACTGCTTTATTCCTGTGTGCTCTTCTCCTTCATGGAAGAGGCTGTTTTCCCCAGCCTCCTTACTATTTTGGTATTTTGCATTTATCTTCTACATAAGGAGGAGGTTGATTTTGAGTTTGGACTTATCTGTTTAGTGGCTTTAGTGGCCTCCGGATTCAGGAGGAGCAGTGTGGTTTTCGTCCTGGTCGCGGCACACTGGACCAGCTCTACACGCTCCATCGGGTGCTCGAGGATTCATGGGAGTTTGCCCAACCAGTCCACATGTGTTTTGTGGATCTGGAGAAGGCATTTGACCGTGTCCCTTGGGGCACCCTGTGGGGAGTGCTCCGGGAGTACGGGGTCCAGGGTCCTTTGCTAAGGGCTATCCGGTCCCTGTACGTCCACAGCAGGAGCTTGGTTCGCATTGCCGGTAGTAAGTCAAACCTGTTTCCAGTGCACGTTGGCCTCTGCCAGGGCTGCCCTTTGTCACCGGTTCTGTTCATTATTTTTATGGACAGAATTTCTAGGCACAGCCAAGGTGTAGAGGGGGTCTGGTTTGGGAACCACAGAATCTCGTCTCTGCTGTTTGCGGACGATGTGGTTCTGTTGGCTTCGTCAAATCAGGACCTTCAGCGTGCACTGGGGCGGTTTGTAGCCGAGTGTGAAGCGTCCGGAATGAAAATCAGCACCTCCAAATCCGAGCCCATGGTTATCGACCGGAAAAAGGTGCTTTGCCCTCTTCAGGTCGGTGGAGTGTCCTTGCCTCAAGTGGAGGAGTTTAAGTATGTTGGGGTCTTGTTCATGAGTGAGGGACGGATGGAGCGTGAGATCGATAGACGGATCGGTGCAGCATCTGCAGTGATGCGGTTGCTGTATCGGACCGTTGTGGTGAAGAGAGAGCTGAGTAGGGGGGCAGAGCTCTCAATTTACCGATCGATCTACGTTCCGATCCTCATCTATGGTCATGAGATTTGGCTCATGACCGAAAGAACGACATCGCGAGTACAAGCGGCCGAGATGAGTTTCCTCCGCAGGGTGGCTGGGCGCTCCCTTAGAGATAGGGTGAAGAGCTCGGTCACTCAGGAGGAGCTCGGAGTCGAGCCGCTGCTCCTCCACGTCGAAAGGAGTCAGTTGAGGTGGCTCGGGCATCTTTTCCGGATGCCCCCTGGGCGCCTCGCTGGAGAGGTGTTCCGGGCACATCCCATTGGGAGGAGGCCCCGGGGAAGACCCAGGACACTCTGGAGGGACTGCATCTCTCAGCTGGCTTGGGAACGCCTTGGGGTTCCCCCGGAGGAGCTGGGGGAGGTGTGTGTGGATCGGGAGGTCTGGGCGGCTTTGCTTGAGCTGCTGCCCCCGCGACCCGACTCCGGATAAAGCGGAAGAAAATGGATGGATGGATGTTTAGTGGCTTAAGTTTTCCTTTTTGATTGTGGAATTTATTCTCTCCCTTTGTGAAGAAGTTATTCATCAGTTACCTTCACTCTTTATGAAAGAAGACTGCTCAGTTGCTCTCACCCTTTTTGTGATGATATTCCCGTGTTGAATCCACTGTTTATGGAGGACTGCTCAGTTGGACTCAGCTTTTTGATGAAGCAGACTCCGATGTTGAACTCACCTTGTACCCAATCACTCTCTCCCTCTTACCCATCTGAGAATCATTTGTTTGGCGTGGGCACATGTGCAGGAAAGTGATCAGCTGTTTCTGGAGCTGAGCGCACATGTATTCCAGCCACACACACATGCAGCGCTTTGATCACCTATTTTCCCAGCTGGACTGAAAGGTGCACAGGAGGCCATGAGATCACCAGAGGTCTGTAAAAAACACCAGACACCTCCAATTTCACATTAATGTAGCCATGGTGCCAACTATGTCACTGTATTACGTTACTGATCTACAGTATATGTAATGATTTCTAACACATATGTGTCAAAAGTGGTAATAAATAAAAGTATAAAGATGATTGAGTGTTTTGTCCACCTGCACCCCCTCCTGCGCCTTGCAGTCCACCCTGGCTGCAGACTGGCTGGAGTGTGCCAAGCGGATCCATCTGGAGCTGTTCCAATGATGACTGTTTATTCTATTCATACTGTGATGGCTTGGTAAAACAGTTCCAACGTTACTCCTTACTGTGTTACTGTGGTATGATGTGTATGACAGATGTGACAGCCCATTCAGCTGTGCACAGTGCGGCACGTTTCACAGATGCACTTACTTGCAGCACAGCTCACCTGACCAGGCTGTTACAGATACATGGTCATTCCCTCTCATGGGTTATGTAACGTATGTGAATTATCATCATCATCATAGCTGTAATGTCACGTACAATGCCCTGCCCACAACGAGTCAAAGGCTCTGTGCAGTGCGCCACTTATGCCCACAATGTGCATGATATCACAGATCCATTGTCAGTGCAGCTCATGTGTCAAAGGATGTATCTGTAATATCATTAAAGATATTATGTGGACTGTTTTCTTCCACCTGCAAAAATATAGTGAATATAGTGAAGATTTGTCTCATCTTGTCTACGGTTGATGCTGAGACCCTGATTCATGCACTTGTTTCTTCTAGAAACAATGGACTTGGACTACTGAAATGTTTTATTTTCTAGTTTACCACAGTCCAGCATTAGGGCTCTCCAACTGGTTCAAAATGCTGCTGCCAGACTGTTGACACAAAGCAGAAAGTTTGATCACATTACACCCATTTTGGCGTCTCTTCACTGGCTTCCTGTATCTGTGAGATTTTAAGGTTCTGCTACTAACTCTGTCTCTCTTATCCCGTGTGTCTGTTGATTTGAAAGAAGGTATTAACCAGTCATTTAAATTTGAACACAATTACTCTGAGGGCTAGTCCACCACTCAGAGGTTTATTGAACAGGATTTAAATGTCACAAATTTTGACAGAATTTAAGTTTTACAGAATAAGTGAGATAAACAAAAACATACCCAGAGGTTCTGAGGGTCCCAGGAGCTGCAAGCTTCCAACCAGCAATCTTGTGTTCCAGCAGGCTGACAGCAAGGAGAAACCCTGAACAGTGGGCTGGCTTTGTATGTATACCCTATGCTAGAACAATGTTTTTCTGATAATCTTGGGCATTGTCCTTCATCTGGGTGGTCTTGATCCCTCTATTTTGTGGCATGGTCCTGCCCACATGCGCTGTAAAGTCTTCTGGTCTTGAACTGATAAGAAATTTTGGGCAACAACTGCTAACTGAAAAACTGTCAGTATCAGGCAGTTATACCACAAGAATGTTTGCACATTTCAAAATTGCACAACCTTCAAAGCAAATCTTAGAACAAAAGCAAATGTAATCATAAACATAACATACCTTTAATTTGGTAGACACAATACACAATTCAACAGCATTCGAACATATAACTCAAAAGTATTTGAATGTATACGTAGATATCATGTAATTAACCTTAGCTATTGATTACATGTTTAATAAGCATTGACAAATATTGATCACTATGAGCATATGACTCATATATTCTTCAACAGCAACAAGCTCTATTAATATATAAATGATGACTTCTAAACATTAAAACACACTCATGTAACAATATATTTTTAGCTCAATAATATTATGATAATACTGAATGGGGAAAAAGCACAAAAGGTTAATGCACATTTAGGATATATTCTTTTATAAAATTATTCACAGACTGGCACCTCCCTACTTAGCTGACCTACTTAAACCTTACGTGGTCTGCGAGAAAAGAAACCGACAGTTTTATTTTTATTTTTTTAAACTATATGGATTTGAATCACGTGCGATTGCATCAGCCAAGCTTGAACCCTCGTGCACATGCGTGAGTTTTTTCACGCCTGTCGGTGATGTCATTCGCCTGTGAGCACGCCTTGTGGAAGGAGTGGTCCAGCCCCCTCATCGGAATTCCTTTGTCTGAGAAGTTGCTGAGAGACTGGTGCTGTTGATAACCATTTGTAAAATCCAGGCGGCTTTTGGTGGCTTTCAGTTGAGTGAGTATCTGAGAAATTGTTTAACAGCAGGGCATGTTCCAACTTGTCCTTAAGGGTTCCAACGGAGGTGTTTTTCCTGTGGCAATCCGCCCGCACGTCTTTCATTAAAAAATCTCCTTTAACAGTGGAATGTCCGGATAAACTGCTGATTCCGACCTCTTCTGAAAGTTCTCTGTTCTCTCACGACGTCCTGGGTCAACAGAGGCTTAAATTTGGAGGTTTTCAGCTTGAAACAGGATGACGACGTCGCCTCGGAGCGCTGCGCAACGTCCCGCTCTGTAGAAACAATCCAAAATCTCTCATCAGCCGTTAAAATTTTCACCGAAAACCACCTGAATTTCTCGAATGGTGTCCACTCGGATGTGCCTCACAGTTTTTGAAAAAATTTTGATCAAGCACAGCGCCAGTCTCTCAGCAACTTCTCAGACAAAGGAATTCCGATGAGGGGGTTGGACCACTCCTTCCACAAGGTGTGCTCACAGGCGAATGATGTCACTGACAGGCCTGAAAAAACTCTTGCATGCCCACGAGGGTTCAAGCTTGGCTGATGTAATCACACGTGATTCGAATCCATATAGTTTTTTTAAAAAAATAATAAGGTCGGATACTTTTCTCACAGACCTCGTACACGTATTCTCAGGGTGCAGGACTACTTTGTGTCCCTAGGGTGAATAAAAAGTCTGCAGGTCACAGAGCTTTCTCTTATCATGCTCCTGTTCTGTGGAATGATCTCCCTGCGTCAATAAGACAGTCAGATTCTGTAGAGACTTTCAAGTCCAGACTTAAGACGCATTTTGTCTCCCTTTCATATGGCTAGCATACTGGTATAATATGATACTATACTTTTTCCCCTTTTAAATTCATTTTATTAGGAAATGGAGCAGGCCGCGGCCTCAACTTTATGGCCCGGTCTCATGGCACTACAAAGGACAACAAAGCCCAAAGGAAACAAGAAATCTGGACTTTCATTGGCATTGTTTAACCTTTGGGCAGCTTTGTTCCTGCAGCTGGTGCTTCGTCAGGATTTTTAAACTGTCGAAAAATTTGATTGAATGCTCCTGAAAACCTCAGTTTGTCTGCATTTTATTTTGTTGTTGTTCTTGAGTTCTTATCATTTGCTTAGTTTTTGTAATGTTAGCATTTATGAGCGCTGCTGTGGAGGAGAGATGCAGCTGCTTCCTCTACAGGCAGTGCTGGTGTGTGGTGTGGAGACAAGATATTTAATGTTCAAACTGAAACTTTATTGTTTTTGTGCAAATGGTTGCTCATTTTGAAATGGATGCCTGCAACACGTTTCAAAAAAGTTGGGACGGGGCAACAAAAGTCTGAGAAAGTTGTTGAATGCTCAAAGAACACCTGTTTGGAAACAGTTGAGTGTCATGATTGGGTTCTAAAAGGATCATCCCCAAAAGTCTCAGCCATTCACAAGCAAAGATGGGGTGAGGATCACCACTTTGTGAACAACTGCATGAAAAAATAGTCCAACAGTTTAAGAACAATGTTTCTCAACGTTCATTTGCAAGGAATTTAGGGATTCCATCATCTACAGTCCATAATATAATCAGAAGATTCAGAGAATCTGGAGAACTTTCTACATGTAAGCAGCAAGGCTGAAAACCAACATTGAATGCCCGTGACCTTCGATCCCTCAGGCAGCACTGCATTAAAAACCAACATCATTGTGTAAAGGATCTTACCGCATGGGCTCAGGAACACTTCAGAAAACCATTGTCAGTTAACACAGTTTGTCACTACATCTACAAGTGCAAGTTAAAACTCTACCATGCAAAGTAAAATCCATACATCAACAACATCCAGAAACGCCGCCACCTTCTCTGGGCCCGAGCTCATTTGAAATGGACAGACGCAATGAGTCCACATTTCAGATTGTTTTTGGAAATCATGGACGTCGTGTCCTCCGGACAAAAGAGGAAAAAGACCATCCAGATTGTTACCAGCGCAAAGTTAAAAAGTCAGTGTCTGTGATGGTATGGGGGTGTGTTAGTGCCCATAGCATGGACAACTTGCACATCTGTGATGGCACCATCAATGCTGAAAGGTACATCCAGGTTTTGAAGCAACACATGCTGCCATCCAAGCAACGTCTTTTTCAGGGACGTCCCTGCTTATTTCAGCAAGACAATGCCAAGCCACATTCTGCACGTGTTACAACAGCGTGGCTTCGTAGTAAAAGAGTGCAGGTACTAGACTGGCCTGCCTGCCTGTAAATTTGCAGACTCTTCTGATCCATTTATAATCAGCATGCACACTGCAAATATTATTCATATATGAAGGCAAATGAAGGAGCTGCATTGGCATCATGGGGGGGGGGGTCATTCCTGGGCCTTGTCCCCCTCCCAAATGAGTTATTGTGCTCCCCTTCACTCACCCATAAGCTGGCCATCCTTTTGTGCCAAACTTATATATTTTATTAATTATTTAAATTTATCTTATTGAATGTGAAATCATCCTTGGTAAAATGCATAAAATTAAGAATTGAATTTAAAAAACATGTTTATTAGTTATATTTGCATCACGTGATGTGGGGATGTATACTCATTGATCCAACACTTAACCTGTGACCTACTGATTTGATTTGTTGTCATTTCAAAAAAGCGTGGTCAGTGAGCACTATGAAAACTACTATCACACTAAAATAGCATTTTGAGCAGTCAGAAAATTTAAACATATAAGGAAGTGGCTACATGGTGCTGCATCTTCTAGGCCTCCCCCAGCTCTGTCTACTGAAGAGGGGGCAAATGCACCAGTTCCCAGCCCCAGTGCCGCTCCCTCTGCGGACCATCAATTGGGCTATAGGCTGAGGAGGTGGGAGACTCCTACTACACATTGACAGTACATGGAACCTGTGACCCCACAGGATGTGAGAATATATCGATTGTCATCAGATTTGAAAATGAGTCATATGAGGTCACTGAGTGTCTGATAATGACAGCAACCACTGCTAAGGGTGACACACAGACATTAACAGACACTGTTTTGGTGGAGCTAAATGGAGCTGGACTGGACACATCAATGATTCTGAGCCAGACATTTCTCATTCTCATTCTCTTTATTTCATTCATAAAATAAAACAAAACACAAGAGTAAATACAATTACCAAGTTACCATGAATGAAAAGGAGCAGAAAGAAGTAATAACTTATAACATCTGCCCCCATCATACACAAGAAAATGTAACAGTTCCATCAAACTTTAACAGCCATATGGCTTTTTTAAGACACAATACTCATAACGCATAACACAGAGGAGTTTAAAAAGCACTACTCTGAAATTTCATATTTTTTCAACACAGACAATTTTAAGTTATTTTTAAACACATGCATTGACTTAGAAATTTTTATATCATTGTCAAAACTGTTCCATAAACCAACACCTCTGACTGAAATACACTTTCCTTTACTTGTAGTTCTATACCTGGGTTTTACAAAAACTTCAGTTCCTTTCTCTTTTGGTGGATCTATTTTGTAGATTAATAGGTAATTTTTTTAAATGAGCTTTGTACATAGTTTTTAAAATATTTATTTCTACCAATTCAGTAAATTTCAAGATTTTCAACTGTATAAAAATTGGGTTTGTTGGACTTCTGTATCCACTTCCACTCACTATTCTCACAGCTCTTTTCTGTAAAATAAAAACTGGATTAATGTAAGTTTTACAAGCACTTCCCCATACTTCAGTACAGTAGGTCAGATATGGAAGAATCAGTGAGTTTAATGTCTGGGAAACATGGTGTTCAGAAGCTACTACAACAGAAGCTTGGTTGTGACATACCTTATGTACACTGTCTGAACCACCAGCTACACTTGGTGGTAGCAGAGACAGCTGTAGTGGATTTTTTTCATGTGTATGATGCCCTTATAAATTCTGTAAAAACCCGACAGTTGCTGTACAATATAAGGGTGTGCACCTTAAACGTCTGCTGGAGCAGAGATGGATGGGAAATCTCGCCACTGTGTCAGTCATCCTAAAGGCTATTAATGATGCGGCATCCCTATTGACTGAGGTTGAAACTCTATCAGCCTTTGGTGCAGAGGTACAGATGGAGGCTGTGGGTCTGCTGCGCAAGCCCAGCTTCTCCTTCATTGCCAACTTGGTGTATACAGTTCCGATGCAGACTTAATGATTGGTTTAAATATTGTGGTGAGTGCATCAGCTTGTGTGTGGAAACTCTACTGTGATGAGGAGCTCATTAAAGTGTTGGATGCAGCTTTAAGCACTCCACTGAGACCCACAAACCTCTTAACGGAGATGCAAAGTGGCTGCCAATATGGACGAGTTTGTAATTGTGGGAACAAATGGATGTCGATGACAAAACGGAACTGAAGAGACTATACTACAGCACAATTGATGCAGTGCTTTTAGAAGTGGACCACAGTTTCAGCGAGTGCAATTCAGGGTTTTCCCGTGCACTGACAAATTTCTGGACGTGAAGGCTATGAAGCACATCATGGATTTGACACGATCGCCTATTGTTGAGACTGAGTACGAGGTTGCTAAACAGTTTTGCAGCTCGCAAAAACAATTGCAGCCTATTGAGCAGGATTGGACTGTGCAGCACATCCCCTCAAAGTACCACACACATCTCAGCACAAAGCCCAGTGTACTGACTGCATTTAAACATGCCTTAACATTTGAAGTCTCCATAGCCATGTGTCAGAATGTTGTTGTTGTAAAAAGACGATGAACGAAGGACACCAAAGCAAAAATGAAACAAGAAATCTGGACTTACGTTGACTTTTGGAGACATCATTTAACCATTGTCCAGCTTCCTGTAGCTAGCGCTTCATCAGAATTTTCAAACTGATGAAAAATGTGAACAAATCTCGACGACAAACTCAATTCATCCATACTCTATTTTGCTTTTGGTCTTGATGGTTTGTCATCATTTGCATAGTTCCCGTACCGTCAGCGTTCCATTTGATTGCCGTCCGACCTCCAGCCTCCCTCTCTCCAGCGTCTCTGCCTGCGACGTGCGTGTGCACGCACACATTGTCAAGACAACATAGCTGTAGGTGGCTGTGGACAGCACAGACTCGCTGCAGAATGATCACACACTGGCGCTTCGTTTTGATTTTGTTTTAAAGCATCAAGGTCACCTTGATGCTTTGTTTTGCTTTTCTTAGTTTCAGTGTTTTATGCTCTCTGCACTCACAGGCTTTTTCGAGATGGGAGAAGTCCAGGCTCATTCGTCCATTTTTTCCTCAGTGATTTGTGACTTTTTTCCTTTGTTCAGCTAATGCCGTGTGCCGGACTCACTGTGTGTTTTTGTGCAATGACAATAAAGAAAGTCTAAGTTTAAGTGTGACCGTGCCATTAAACTGAACTTTCGTAGATCATGCATTTTTTGTTTGTTTTGGGACTTTTCGTTTACTTAATTCATAAAGAGGCAAATTCGCAGGCTTCTGGCAGGTGAAATAGAGTTAAAAAATTGGCCGACCCTATTTGCACAGCACCCTTGTCCATAACTCTCATTTCACTATTTGCACGGCAAGACTCTGGTGGCAAAACGTGGAACTACTTGTATAAACGAACGATCATTCCACTATTCGCCCAGAAAGACCTGTCAGTGGTGTATTCTTACATGTAAAAATAAAAATATATTTATGATAATAATAATAATCTTTATTTTATTGAGGGTTTACAGTTAAGAGTAGAATGTAGATTGACAACAACCAGTTTAATTAATACTAGTCTTAAACCTGGCCCTCATTTTGTGATGCAGGGTTTATACAATATGAAATGGATGATTACATATTAAAATTTACAATAAGATATGCACAATATACCTACAGTATGAATATAAATGTATAAAAGCATGGCAATTGCAGTATATAAGATTAAACATTTTATTGTAAAATTGACATAGTAAAACTTCAGGTAGACATATAAAACTGATAGGTTTTTGTTGTAAAATCTTTGAGTCTTAGTAGTTCTAATATTGACAGGAAGATAATACAGCAGTCAGTATATGGTAAAGCTTCTCGTGTCAGAGACACATGTAGACAGTTTCGGCCTGTTCTTAGCCCGTTCTTACAGGATGTATGATATTTAAATCATTTTTACACCAGTGTAATCCTTAGGGATATACTAAGTCCTCTTTTAAATATCATTTTGTGATGCAGACTGTAGACTTGATCTAGAACTGTGAGACATTTTCGCTTTGACGCTTCACCACGCTCTTTCCGTTGTATGTATGATGAAATCGATTAGTGTACTGTAAAGAAGACATCTTCAGCTTCAAAATAAAAAACAAAATCATCAAAATCAGACAAAGATTAAAGGAGTTATGACATCTTGAATGCAGTATGTTTGTTTATACAAGTAGTTCCAAGTTTTGCCACCAGAGTCTTGATGTGCAAATAGTGAAATGGGAGTTATGGATACGGCCGCAGTGCGAATCGCCATTTCCTAAAAAATTTACTGATTGCATTAGAAATGTACAGTGCTTCAAACACAAACTGTGTTTTATGATAATAACTGTGTGAAATGAACTGTTGAGCCTCTCTCTCTCCTGTCTCTCTGTGAGTGACAGCTTTCAGCACCACGGACAGCGCCGTGGACAGCATCGTGAGCTACACACCTTTGTTTATTTTTGCCATTTTTTAAAGAATAAACTTCAACATTGTCACTATTCCCAATACAAATTCTCACTTGTACCTCAGGGGCTTAATCAATCAATCAATCAATCAATCAATTTTTTTTATATAGCGCCAAATCACAACAAACAGTTGCCCCAAGGCGCTTTATATTGTAAGGCAAGGCCATACAATAATTATGTAAAACCCCAACGGTCAAAACGACCCCCTGTGAGCAAGCACTTGGCTACAGTGGGAAGGAAAAACTCCCTTTTAACAGGAAGAAACCTCCAGCAGAACCAGGCTCAGGGAGGGGCAGTCTTCTGCTGGGACTGGTTGGGGCTGAGGGAGAGAACCAGGAAAAAGACATGCTGTGGAGGGGAGCAGAGATCGATCACTAATGATTAAATGCAGAGTGGTGCATACAGAGCAAAAAGAGAAAGAAACAGTGCATCATGGGAACCCCCCAGCAGTCTACGTCTATAGCAGCATAACTAAGGGATGGTTCAGGGTCACCTGATCCAGCCCTAACTATAAGCTTTAGCAAAAAGGAAAGTTTTAAGCCTAATCTTAAAAGTAGAGAGGGTGTCTGTCTCCCTGATCTGAATTGGGAGCTGGTTCCACAGGAGAGGAGCCTGAAAGCTGAAGGCTCTGCCTCCCATTCTACTCTTACAAACCCTAGGAACTACAAGTAAGCCTGCAGTCTGAGAGCGAAGCGCTCTATTGGGGTGATATGGTACTACGAGGTCCCTAAGATAAGATGGGACCTGATTATTCAAAACCTTATAAGTAAGAAGAAGAATTTTAAATTCTATTCTAGAATTAACAGGAAGCCAATGAAGAGAGGCCAATATGGGTGAGATATGCTCTCTCCTTCTAGTCCCCGTCAGTACTCTAGCTGCAGCATTTTGAATTAACTGAAGGCTTTTTAGGGAACTTTTAGGACAACCTGATAATAATGAATTACAATAGTCCAGCCTAGAGGAAATAAATGCATGAATTAGTTTTTCAGCATCACTCTGAGACAAGACCTTTCTGATTTTAGAGATATTGCGTAAATGCAAAAAAGCAGTCCTACATATTTGTTTAATATGCGCTTTGAATGACATATCCTGATCAAAAATGACTCCAAGATTTCTCACAGTATTACTAGAGGTCAGGGTAATGCCATCCAGAGTAAGGATCTGGTTAGACACCATGTTTCTAAGATTTGTGGGGCCAAGTACAATAACTTCAGTTTTATCTGAGTTTAAAAGCAGGAAATTAGAGGTCATCCATGTCTTTATGTCTGTAAGACAATCCTGCAGTTTAGCTAATTGGTGTGTGTCCTCTGGCTTCATGGATAGATAAAGCTGGTTATCATCTGCGTAACAATGAAAATTTAAGCAATACCGTCTAATAATACTGCCTAAGGGAAGCATGTATAAAGTGAATAAAATTGGTCCTAGCACAGAACCTTGTGGAACTCCATAATTAACTTTAGTCTGTGAAGAAGATTCCCCATTTACATGAACAAATTGTAATCTATTAGACAAATATGATTCAAACCACCGCAGCGCAGTGCCTTTAATACCTATGGCATGCTCTAATCTCTGTAATAAAATTTTATGGTCAACAGTATCAAAAGCAGCACTGAGGTCTAACAGAACAAGCACAGAGATGAGTCCACTGTCCAAGGCCATAAGAAGATCATTTGTAACCTTCACTAATGCTGTTTCTGTACTATGATGAATTCTAAAACCTGACTGAAACTCTTCAAATAGACCATTCCTCTGCAGATGATCAGTTAGCTGTTTTACAACTACCCTTTCAAGACTTTTTGAGAGAAAAGGAAGGTTGGAGATTGGCCTATAATTAGCTAAGATAGCTGGGTCAAGTGATGGCTTTTTAAGTAATGGTTTAATTACTGCCACCTTAAAAGCCTGTGGTACATAGCCAACTAACAAAGATAGATTGATCATATTTAAGATCAAAGCATTAAATAATGGTAGGGCTTCCTTGAGCAGCCTGGTAGGAATGGGGTCTAATAAACATGTTGATGGTTTGGATGAAATGAAAGAAATGAAGAAATGTTGACTCATTTAAACTAACATATTCATCCTGCTGTAACCAGGTTTCTGTAAGGCAGAATAAATCAATATGTTGATCAATTATTATATCATTTACCAACAGGGACTTAGAAGAGAGAGACCTAATGTTTAATAGACCACATTTAACTGTTTTAGTCTGTGGTGCAGTTGAAGGTGCTATATTATTTTTTCTTTTTGAATTTTTATGCTTAAATAGATTTTTGCTGGTTATTGGTAGTCTGGGAGCAGGCACCGTCTCTATGGGGATGGGGTAATGAGGGGATGGCAGGGGGAGAGAAGCTGCAGAGAGGTGTGTAAGACTACAACTCTGCTTCCTGGTCCCAACCCTGGATAGTCACGGTTTGGAGGATTTAAGAAAATTGGCCAGATTTCTAGAAATGAGAGCTGCTCCATCCAAAGTGGGATGGATGCCGTCTCTCCTAACAAGACCAGGTTTTCCCCAGAAGCTTTGCCAATTATCTATGAAGCCCACCTCATTTTTTGGACACCACTCAGACAGCCAGCAATTCAAGGAGAACACGCGGCTAAACATGTCACTCCCGGTCTGATTGGGGAGGGGCCCAGAGAAAACTACAGAGTCCGACATTGTTTTTGCAAAGTTACACACCGATTTAATGTTAATTTTAGTGACCTCCGATTGGCGTAACCGGGTGTCATTACTGCCGACGTGAATTACAATTGTTGGGTATTTCCGCCTCCAAACATTCTTAAAACCTTGATAAGACAAACAGAGTCAAGAAACACCAGTGAGACAGAATGTCAATTTTAGCTCGCGAGGAGTGCAGTCAGGCTGTACACCAAAGCTACACTAAAGTCTGGCCTGCGCTCCCGCTCTTTTTATTAAGGACTTCCCTACATACATGGGCGGTACAGCTCCTAAGGGGAGGAGTGATAGCGCGTGAGCTGTTGCCGCAGAACCGCTGATTGCACAATACATTCAGGACTTTCAGAACCTTTTTAATCTTGGGCTCGATTAAGATGTGTTTAAGACATCTATCGATTAATCACACTTCTTCTGACACAAGGACTAATGTATCATAATCACACTGTGGTTGGAACATTCAATTCTCTATTCTTTATCTCACTGCTCCGCTTACGGCTGCATTCTGCCTGGGTCATCTTCACATATCCTGAAAAAGAGCTTAGCGTGCACACAGAGATACCACAACTTGCAGAAGCACGTCATGTCACATATCTTAAGTAACCTTCACCCATCACATCAGTACAGTACACTTTATCAGAGCAGAGAGAACTACATTCTACCAGAGCAGACAACACAAAACATGCATGATAAAATAAAACAGTGTATCTACAGAATAACTCCAACATTCCCCACTGTTTATCATGCATTCCAACGGTATTACATCTTCACCTAAAAGTAAACAATTGTTACTAAGCAACCACTTCTTATTCAGATTTTCAGCTGCAATTTTCAGGCACCACAGACTTTAGGTGCGTCAACAAGTCCTTGGCTAAAACGGGAATGGCTTTTACTGGGAGGAGTAGGGACACTAAAGCACAGTAGCCTGACACATTCCTAGGCAATCTGTCAAAAATTCTATTATCTCCACACCACCACCACACGCCACTTCGGCTGACTGGTATAAATGAACCGTTTATCTGTATTATTCGACTACACCACTTGTCTTATTACATTTTCAGCTAAAGCTTCATAGGCTAAGAGTGTGTTAACTCATCACGTCAACAGTTCAAGCTTGAACTGGAGTTGTGAGCTTTTCAATATCATCATAATTAGCACCGTAGCACCGTGCTACGGGGCAGCAATCTTCCATTCCAGCTTATTAATTAATCAAAAACCTAGACAGAGCTTTAATTCATTTGAAAGCTTGTCTCTTAGTCTTGTCCATCCAAATTGGAAGTCCCAAAAACCAGTTTTATTTGTTATTATCTATCGTCCACCTGGTCGTTACTGTGAGTTTCTCTGTGAATTTTCAGACCTTTTGTCTGACTTAGTGCTTAGCTCAGATAAGATAATTATAGTGGGCGATTTTAACATCCACACAGATGCTGAGAATGACAGCCTCAACACTGCATTTAATCTATTATTAGACTCTATCGGCTTTGCTCAAAAAGTAAATGAGTCCACCCACCACTTTAATCATATTTTAGATCTTGTTCTGACTTATGGTATGGAAATAGAAGACTTAACAGTATTCCCTGAAAACTCCCTTCTGTCTGATCATTTCTTAATAACATTTACATTTACTCTGATGGACTACCCTGCAGTGGGGAATAAGTTTCATTACACTAGAAGTCTTTCAGAAAGCGCTGTAACTAGGTTTAAGGATATGATTCCTTCTTTATGTTCTCTAATGTCATATACCAACACAGAGCAGAGTAGCTACCTAAACTCTGTAAGGGAGCTAGAGTATCTCGTCAATAGTTTTACATCCTCATTGAAGACAACTTTGGATGCTGTAGCTCCTCTGAAAAAGAGAGCTTTAAATCAGAAGTGTCTGACTCCGTGGTATAACTCACAAACTCGTAGCTTAAAGCAGATAACCCGTAAGTTGGAGAGGAAATGGCATCTCACTAATTTAGAAGATCTTCACTTAGCCTGGAAAAAGAGTTTGTTGCTCTATAAGAAAGCCCTCCGTGAAGCTAGGACACCTTTCTACTCATCACTAATTGAAGAAAATAAGAACAACCCCAGGTTTCTTTTCAGCACTGTAGCCATGCTGACAAAGAGTCAGAGCTCTATTGAGCTGAGTATTCCATTAACTTTAACTAGTGATGACTTCATGACTTTCTTTGCTAACAAAATTTTGACTATTAGAGAAAAAATTACTCATAACCATCCCAAAGATGTATCGTTATCTTTGGCTGCTTTCAGTGATGCCGGTATTTGGTTAGACTCTTTCTCTCCGATTGTTCTGCCTGAGTTATTTTCATTAGTTACTTCATCCAAACCATCAACATGCTTATTAGACCCCATTCCTACCAGGCTGCTCAAGGAAGCCCTACCATTATTTAATGCTTCGATCTTAAATATGATCAATCTATCTTTGTTAGTTGGCTATGTACCACAGGCCTTTAAGGTGGCAGTAATTAAACCATTACTTAAAAAGCCATCACTTGACCCAGCTATCTTAGCTAATTATAGGCCAATCTCCAACCTTCCTTTTCTCTCAAAGATTCTTGAGAGGGTAGTTGTAAAACAGCTAACTGATCACCTGCAGAGGAATGGTCTATTTGAAGAGTTTCAGTCAGGTTTTAGAATTCATCATAGTACAGAAACAGCATTAGTGAAGGTTACAAATGATCTTCTTATGGCTTCGGACAGTGGACTTATCTCTGTGCTTGTTCTGTTGGACCTCAGTGCTGCTTTTGATACTGTTGACCATAAAATTTTATTACAGAGATTAGAGCATGTCATAGGTATTAAAGGCATTGCGCTGCGGTGGTTTGAATCATATTTGTCTAATAGATTACAGTTTGTTCATGTAAATGGGGAATCTTCTTCACAGACTAAAGTTAATTATGGAGTTCCACAAGGTTCTGTGCTAGGACCAATTTTATTCACTTTATACATGCTTCCCTTGGGCAGTATTATTAGACGGTATTGCTTAAATTTTCATTGTTACGCAGATGATACCCAGCTTTATCTATCCATGAAGCCAGAGGATACACACCAATTAGCTAAACTGCAGGATTGTCTTACAGACATAAAGACATGGATGACCTCTAATTTCCTGCTTTTAAACTCAGATAAAACTGAAGTTATTGTACTTGGCCCCACAAATCTTAGAAGCATGGTGTCTAACCAGATCGTTACTCTGGATGGCATTTCCCTGATCTCTAGTAATACTGTGAGAAATCTTGGAGTTATTTTTGATCAGGATATGTCATTCAAAGCGCATATTAAACAAATATGTAGGACTGCCTTTTTGCATTTACGCAATATTTCTAAAATCAGAAAGGTCTTGTCTCAGAGTGATGCTGAAAAACTAATTCATGCATTTATTTCCTCTAGGCTGGACTATTGTAATTCATTATTATCAGGTTGTCCTAAAAGTTCCCTAAAAAGCCTTCAGTTGGTTCAGAATGCTGCAGCTAGAGTACTGACGGGGACTAGCAGGAGAGAGCATATCTCACCCGTGTTGGCCTCTCTTCATTGGCTTCCTGTTAATTCTAGAATAGAATTTAAAATTCTTCTTCTTACTTATAAGGTTTTGAATAATCAGGTCCCATCTTATCTTAGGGACCTCGTAGTACCATATTACCCCATTAGAGCGCTTCGCTCTCAGACTGCGGGCTTACTTGTGGTTCCTAGGGTTTGTAAGAGTAGAATGGGAGGCAGAGCCTTCAGCTTTCAGGCTCCTCTCCTGTGGAACCAGCTCCCAATTCAGATCAGGGAGACAGATACCCTCTCTACTTTTAAGATTAGGCTTAAAACTTTCCTTTTCGCTAAGGCTTATAGTTAGGGCTGGATCGGGTGACCCTGGACCATCCCTTGGTTATGTTGCTTTAGACGTAGACTGTGGGGGGTTCCCATGATGCACTGTTTCTTTCTTTTTTTGCTCCGTATGCGTCACTCTGCATTTAATCATTAGTGATCGATCTCTGCTCCCCTCCACAGCATGTCTTTTTCCTGGTTCTTTCCCTCAGCCCCAACCAGTCTCAGCAGAAGACTGCCCCTCCCTGAGCCTGGTTCTGCTGGAGGTTTCTTCCTGTTAAAAGGGAGTTTTTCCTTCCCACTGTGGCCAAGTGCTTGCTCATAGGGGGTCGTTTTGACCGTTGGGGTTTTTCATGGTTATTGTATGGCCTTGCCTTGCAATATGGAGCGCCTTGGGGCAACTGTTTGTTGTGATTTGGCGCTATATAAGAAAAAAGTTGATTGATTGATTGATAATTCTCAACACAGTCATTATAGTTTTCTCCACTAAGGTCTGACTGTTTCAATGCTTGATATTTTGGCATAGTTTGTTGGAAAGCCAGATTACACTGTACAAATGTATTTGACACCATTTTGCCAACCATTGTTTTGATATAAGGGATCACACACCACATGCAAAGTCCAATCAGAATTAGGACTATAATAACTGGTGTCATTATTTTCAATAGTAACTGCCACCATGGTCCTGAAGTCAACCAGGACCAGGGATTCCACCGGCTCACGGCTAGGGTGTCTTTATGCATTGCATCACGAAGTTTATTCAGCTCTTCCAATGTGTCCTGCACATCCACTGAATGAATGGAGTCTGGGATGAAAGTACAGCATGTTGTGTTCAGCAGAACACAAACTCCTCCCTGTGAACCAGTAAGCAAATCTAAAACCATGCGATTTTGCATCACCATGGTACGTAAAGCATCTATTTCAGTGTTTTGAGCTGCTACTATTTTCTCAGTTACATTCATGAACAGACCCAATCGATAATTCAGAGTTTCAATCATTAATGAAATTTTTTTTTTTTTTTCCCCCACTCCTATCCAGGGGAACAATGAATGTGCTATTTTATCTCCTACAGACCACAATTTTTGGTCCTTTGGTACATCCGAGCCCCACATGTGATCATGTGGTAACACATCTGGGTATATCAATCTCCTCCGTCTGGTGCTGCCATTCTTCTCTGTGGAGGTCCTTGGCACTACCACATATGTATGGTCAGTCACCTGGGTAGGTGCACACACACCACCCCAATTTGGTGGGAGACTCATGTACAGTCTGGAACCACAAAGCCAATAGATGTCATCATACACCGGAGTACCATTTACAGGTGGTAGCAAAAACTTACTAACATAAGCACATGCTTCATCCGTTCCCCGTGGACAGGAGCCTGTATAATTACATCCCCGTCCAATGTGATGAAGATAAGTACCATCCACATATTATGTTTTGGTTAGGCTTAAATTATTTGATAAAACATACGTTTGGGTACACAGACGTTTCTTAATTTTACCTACAGTTTTATTCCCTGTCCTGTAAAAGCAAATCGGGAATGGCCGTTGTGATGACAATTTAACGTGATGATATTTTTGCGTTTCCCTTCAGTCTAGTCAATGGAGCAGCACTTGGGCACGCTTGTACGTCTTCTGTTGAAATCCCTATCATATAAGTGGTTGCACTGAGGCAAGTGGTGTTACGTCTTGTCAGACGATTAGGCTTAAAACTTTCCTTTTCGCTAAGGCTTATAGTTAGGGCTGGATCGGGTGACCCTGGACCATCCCTTGGTTATGTTGCTTTAGACGTAGACTGTGGGGGGGTTCCCATGATGCACTGTTTCTTTCTCTTTTTGGTCCGTATGCATCACTCTGCATTTAATCATTAGTGATCGATCTCTTTTTCCTGGTTCTTTCCCTCATCCCCAACCAGTCTCAGCAGAAGACTGCCCCTCCCTGAGCCTGGTTCTGCTGGAGGTTTCTTCCTGTTAAAAGGGAGTTTTTCCTTCCCACTGTGGCCAAGTGCTTGCTCATAGGGGGTCGTTTTGACCGTTGGGGTTTTTCATAATTATTGTATGGCCTTGCCTTGCAATGTGGAGCGCCTTGGGGCAACTGTTTGTTGTGATTTGGCGCTATATAAGAAAAAAGTTGATTGATTGATTGATTGATTGATTGATTGATTGATTGATTTGCTGAGAACTGTTGCCCCGAAATACAGTTTGATTATGCATCCGTATGATAAGACATTCTGTCACCCTAGCAGGGTACGGTTTAGCCGTCAGAGCTGGGTGTGTTGAGGATATAGGCATTTGCGAACAAACATAACAATTAGTAACGTAATTCCATAGCCAATAAATGAACATCTCTGTACCACAAATTAGTATGGTATATATGAGGGTGTCCATCTGTCTCATTCACATTATGAATAAACCTCTTCTGACGTTGCTTGCGTTGTTCTCTGGCTCGGTCCACAGTGAGCTGCAATTCTTGGGTCAACCACCAGGCCAGGAATCCAAGGAGCACGAAACACACTAAGATCACAACGCAACCGGCTGCCCTACCAGCAGTCCGGCAGCGGCGGCGCTGAGCACGCCGCTCCGGGGTCTTTTGTAGTTCAGTCATGATTGCTATGATACAGTGTTGTTAACCAACCTCACCTAATAGTGCAAGGATCTTCACTGGCATTGAGACAATCTATTGCTAATTAAATAGACTCCCTTTGTAGCCAGACTTCCCCTTACACTGTGGAGGCAGCCAACACACGCTGTATCTTACAGTGACTTAGATGTATCCATGTTGATCTCTCCGCTATCTTTACTGCAGTTGGTGTTGTTAACAGCACTTGGTATGGACCTTCCCAACGAGGACTGGACCAGTTCTTCCTCTTAATCACTCTGATGAACACCCAGTCTCCTGGCTGGACTACTGGAAGGCCGTCCTGTGGAAGATCAAAATTATTCGGCAGTAAATGTGTTTAAGTTATCTCTTTCTGTGTTAATGTCTTTTTCATAAAATCTGCTAATGTTTGTTCCTCATCTGCTGTTTTAGTATCCATGTCAAAAATTGGTAGACGATATGGTCGTCCATAAAGTATCTCAAATGATGTTAAACCTGATGGTGTTGGTGTTATTCTCATATACAATTTTACTAGGTCCAAACATTCAATCCAGGTTCGTTTTGTTTCTTCCATACATTTCCTTAATCTTATTTTTATTGTGCCCTTTGTCCTTTCCACTAATCCTGCACTTTGTGGGTGGTAAGCACAATGATGTTTTAACTTAATTTTCATGTGTTCTGCTACTCTTTGTACAACTTCATTTACAAAATGTGTTCCATTATCACTGTACAATGTCTCTGGTATTCCATAATACGGAATAATTGTCTTACACAGTGCTTTTGCTACTGTTAAAGCATCTGCTTTTTGTGATGGAACAATTTCTACCCATTTTGAAAAGGCATCAATTAATACTAGACAGTATTGATAAGGTCCACATCGATTTAGTTCAATAAAGTCCATATGAACAATTTGAAAAGGATACTGTGGTTTTGGGAATTGCCCTCTCCGGGGTCTTATATTTCCCTGTGGGTTGTGTTTCAATCAGGTAACACAGGCTTTACAAAAATTTTTTGAGTATAAATTAAATCCATAGGTAGTAAAGTATTGGTCTACCATATGTACCATCCCCCCTGTTGACACACCCATGTGTCGCAATTGCAGCTGCTTTGAATAAGCTTTTGGGTAGGATGGGTTTGTTATGTATACAATAAAGTCCTTTGGGGTTTGGGGTTGCCCCATTTTTCAACCACAAATGTCATTCCTGCGCTGGTGCCTGTTTTTGCATATCCAATAAAAGGTCAGACTCTATTAATGGTTCATTGTCTGTCTAGCAGGCGATAAGAATGGATCCAAACGTTTGGAATAATAGCCAACTGGTTTATTTTTATTACCATGTTGTTGTAGCTGCACACATGAATCCCCGTTTTGTGTCCACCATGAGAGTGAATGGCTTGGCATAATTGGGCAGAGATAATACTGTGGAACTCACAAGTTCTTGTTTAAGAGCTGTAAACTGTTCTTCAGCTTCTTTTATCCCACTGTATTTTGTCACTCATATCCATTGGTATAGAGTGTATTAAATCCTGCAATTTCTGCACCTTCTCTGCATAACATGGAATCCAGGCTCTGCAATAATTACAGATACCTAAGAAAGTCATCATTTCCTTTTTCTGCTTCAGGTTTTAACGGATATTGTTTGATCCGTGGTCTCCAATCAGATCGTGGCTTAATTTTGACTGGCTGAATATTTTTCAACAGTCCTACATCTGTGGGTGCATTCACCCAGAGATGAGGAGGCAGTTTGGCCAATAAAGTCTCATCTTCCTGTGTCAACAACACAGATGTTGTTAAATTTCAATCGTCCAGATCTACTTCATGTATCACCGGTGTCGTCCAAGCACTTACAAACATGTATTTCTGATACCAGCCTGTGGATGGACTGAAATCCCACACCGACACTTCATCTGCTTCGTGCCAATCAGTTGCTTCCTCAGCTATTTTAGCAATTCCTCCAAGGTCCTTCCAGGACTGAGTGTCTGCCCTTGTCAGTGAAATATGCAGCACAGCCTCAGGTTTTCCTCTGTACCATTTGTCTGCACTTTGGGTCAGCACTACACTACACACAGAGGTGGTTTTTCTGTCTGTGTATAGGTGTGCTACTGTCTGTAATTCTGATGGAATTTTCAGAAATCCTGCTCCATACCTTTCATCCTTTCGTGGAGTGAATAGTATAGTTATGTGTAGATCTTTAGGTGACATCATTACTACATGTTCTCTGTTTTCACAGGTCATCAGACCTTCCTCCAATAATTGTTCAGTTTGTCTCAATTCCGACAGATCCAAAGAGCACTGCCAGGCCTGGGCCAAATTTGTATATACAGTAGCGGGCTGCCTTTTTTGTTTTCAGATTTCTTTCTGCGTGTATGGCGTGGTCTACATACTCTTGTAACCCAGCTGTTGGGAGCGTTATCATGTGTTTGTCTACCCATGCTCGGATATCTGATCTGGAGTTGGCATGGAGTGCATTTTTCAATTGTTGTTCATACACGCTATCATTTTTCAGTGGTAGAAGACCACTGTGCACTTTAAAAACTTTTTCCATTTGATGTCGATAGTCTTCGAATGGTTCATCATCTTTCTGTTTTGTGCGATTTATTTCTGTGTAATTTGACTTCTGCTGGTATTTCTGCTTAATTCTCAGCAGTAGTGCGGCCAATCGATCTTCCAATTCCTGACTATCATGGGCTAATGGAGTGTGGTCTGCCTCTGCAGGATCCCAATCTCCTTTTACATCAGCCCAATCCTTTGTCACAGTTGCCATTATGACTTGTTGAACTTCATCCCCTCTAAGATTGTAGGATTTAACCAAAGCGGTTACATCAATAATGTACTGGGCTACATCTTCTCGTGGGGGAGTTACACCTTCCACAGCTGCCTTAACGTCTGCTTGTGTCCAAGTTCGGTACACAAGAATAGTTCTTGGTCCTGACGTATGTGGATTTGCCACATGAATCATTGGATAGACTCCTGATCCACCTGGTTCCTGATCAGCCGGTGGGGCTGATGGTCCAGGTTGTTTTTCTTCATCTTTTGGTGTTTTGGATCGTGTTCTCATGACGTGTTGTGTAGGGTCTACATATGATGGGGGTTGTCCCTGTGGTAAATCTGGATAGAGTTTATTCTCCTTTATTTCAGCTTCTGGCTGACTGTGTTTTGTAGTATCCAATTTTACTACCATTTCTACTTTTGGAGCCGCAGGCCCTGTCTCATTATCTTCTTGTCTGTGAAACATCACATTCCCCTGCTCCTTCTTATCATTTACTGTTTCTTTCTGTCTTTCCTTTGCTTCTCTAAGGCCCTTCTTTCGTTTCTCAACTTCTCTTTCCCATGCTACAATTTCACCTTGACCTTCTTTTTCTTTTTTTTTTACTTGTTCCACACTTTTTCTCAATACTGTTCTTTAGTTTAGTTAATGACTCTTTCTGCAGGCGTCCATCAAATCCATGATCTTTTATCCACTTATCTAAGTGTTTTGTTGAATTTGGATCAATTTTATTCATGTATATCCAATCTTTTGTTTTTAGATCGTCCCGGGACTTAGGTCTCTCATTTTTACTGTTAGATTTTCCCATTTTGTGTTTTCAGAACGTTTTAGACCAGTGATGGTTTTGCCCCTACAGGGTCCTAATCCACTGGTGTTGTTACAATCACAGGGTAGTAATCAACGATTCTGAGAAGTGCGTTCCCTTTCGCCACCCCGGAGGGCACGGGAAGGCCTTGCCTTTGCTTCTTCTCAAAACTTACTACTTACTTTCCTGTGAGATTTTCATAGAGGGGAGTCGAAGTGACTCCACACTCTCACTCAGTCACCTTTATTACACTCACACACAGTTATTTTATTTACACAAATACATAGAAACACTTTTAATAACCGTACGCATATTCTTAGGCCAGGGGAGCTCGCCCTCCCATGGAATTTAACTAATGTCCTGCATTTTCACTGTGCACTTATTTCTAACCGGTATTACTTCGTATTAAAACAGAGGAGTCCGTGCCCTCCTTCCGGAATTTCACTACGTGCGTCCCTCGCAACCGTAGAGGAGTCCGCCCTCCTCGCGGAGTTTAACTGCTTTACATTAACAGACGATTCCACGCCATCGTTTACGGAGTTTAACTGTTTATGTCATCACAGTTTTATCCCCTACCGGTACGCGTATATAAACAGAGGAGTCCGCACCCTCCTTCGGAATTTAACTACGTGCGTTCCTCGCCATCGTAGAGGAGTCCGACCTCCTTACAGAGTTTAACTGTGTTTCATTAACAGACGATTCTGTATCATCGCTTGCGGAATTTAACTGTTTATGTGATCTGATCACCACTCACTCAGTACTGTTACAAAGAAATTTTACTCAGTGACTCGACTTCCTGTCTGTCTTCTTTGGGAAAATCTCGTCAACCAGACGATGCCAACGGCGGTCGACAATTGCAGACACGATCAATCGATCGGACCTTGGCCAAGGATTTACGTCTGGACTTGACGACCTCCGCCGGACACCTCCGGTGTTGTTGAGCTCCCGGACGAGCCCCCAGTCAATGTTGGGTATTTCCGCCTCCAAACGTTCTTAAAACCTTGATAAGACAAACAGAGTCAAGAAACACCAGTGAGACAGAATGTCAATTTTAGCTCGCGAGGAGTGCAGTCAGGCTTTACACCAAAGCTACACTAAAGTCTGACCTGCGCTCCCGCTCTTTTTATTAAGGACTTCCCTACATACATGGGCGGTACAGCTCCTAAGGGGAGGAGTGATAGTGCGTGAGCTGTTGCCGCAGAACCGCTGATTGCACAATACATTCAGGACGTTCAGAACCTTTTTAATCTTGGGCTCGATTAAGATGTGTTTAAGACATCTATCGATTAATCACACTTCTTCTGACGCAAGGACTAATGTATCATAATCACACTGTGGTTGGAACATTCAATTCTCTATTCTTTATCTCACTGCTCCGCTTACGGCTGCATTCTGCCTGGGTCATCTTCACATATCCTGAAAAAGAGCTTAGCGTGCACACAGAGATACCACAACTTGCAGAAGCACGTCATGTCACATATCTTAAGTAACCTTCACCCATCACATCAGTACAGTACACTTTATCAGAGCAGAGAGAACTACATTCTACCAGAGCAGACAACACAAAACATGCATGATAAAATAAAACAGTGTATCTACAGAATAACTCCAACAACAATCTTACCAAATTTACGCTTAGCCTTAGCCAGCAGTTTCAAATTTCCTTCAATGTCGCCTGCTCTGGCCCCCGGAAGACAATTGACTATGGTTGCTGGTGTCGCTAACTTCACATTTCGCAAAACAGTGTCGCAAATAACCAGAGTTTGATCCTCGGCGGGTGTGTCGTCGAGTGGGGAAAAACGGTTAGAGATGTGAGCGGGTTGGCGGTGTACACGGGGCTTCTGTTTAGGGCTACACTTCCTCCTCACAGTCACCCAGTCAGCCTGCTTTCCCGGCTGCTCGGGATCTGCCAGGGGGTAACTAACGGCGGCTAAGCTACCTTGGTCCGCACCGACTACAGGGGCCTGGCTAGCTGTAGAATTTTCCACGGTGCGGAGCCGAATCTCCAATTCGCCCAGCCTGGCCTCCAAAGCTACGAATAAGCTACACTTATTACAAGTACCGTTACTGCTAAAGGAGGCCGAGGAATAACTAAACATTTCACACCCAGAGCAGAAAAGTGCGGGAGAGACAGGAGAAGCCGCCATGCTAAATCGGCTAAGAGCTAGTAGCTACGCTAAGCTAGCGGATTCCTAAAAACACGCAAAGTGAATAATGTGTAAATAATTTAGAGGTGATTCAGCAGAAGGAGTGCTTTAGTTAAGGCACGTGAAGATTACACTGTGAAACAAATCGTTATCTAGATAATCTAGATCAATCTAACTGCGCAGATTAAACAGCTAACAGATACAGAAAAACACCGCTGTGCTCCGGAACAGGAAGTGATACAATACCGCAGTGAGAGCCAACCACCAGTAGAGGCAAGAAAGAATTATTATATAGACATTTATTTTGACATTGAAAGACCCCACTGATTTGAGCACACACATCTACTTGTACAGGCAAGCAGCTGTGATTCTTACACTCGTCGCTATTGTCAACACTGCAAAGCAGAACAGCAGAAAATAAAACGTGTGCTCCCACCTACCCACACACACACACACACACACACACACACACGCACACACACACACACACACACACACACACACACACACACACACACACACACAAACACACACACACACACACACACACACACACACACCGGAACCCAACACAGTCAGTAATACACAGCGGAAAGTTAATGTGGCGGTGGTGGCTGTAACACATGTACATATATTGTGTTCTTGAACAGCAGTTTATGCCCCCAGATTAGATCTGTTCTGTCAAATCTGCGAAGGAGTGAAAGCAGAAAAGCATCACATGCATTTGTTGTGTTTAACAGTTTGAGCACGGTGTGAAAAAATAAACAGTCTGTCTTTTAATCATGGAAAAGACTCTGGTCCCACCTGATCGGGGTTTTATTGGAAATGTATTGCAATCATACAGGACATTTTATCCGATGTGGATGAAAATCAGTTATAAAAAAAATCTATTATATACAATGTTTATTACATGGAAAACAACACAAAAACTTTGGGACTTTTTTCTCCAGTGACTGTGAATATCTGGTTTATACAATGATGGTTTAGGTGAGTTTTACTGAACATGGGACTGAACAATAAATTTACCTCTCAAAGCTTTGATGATGAAGTCGTTTCCATCCCACATGGCTGACCTTATTTTCCCAAATGTTTCCTCTGTTTGGATCTGAAGGGAATCTGTACATCTTGAAGTCCTTGTTGTGTCTATTTGTGCCTCCAAATGCACAACAACCCGGCATTTTCAGTGAATAAATAAATAAAATAGCTGGATTTACATGCAGATTAAGAGCAAACACTATTTTGGAACCAAGATGGCACCAGGAGTCACGTGACCATTCTTTGGGGGTGGGGAGTTGGGGGGGGGGGGGGGGGGGGGCTTGTCATGTCATTACTCTCTGAAGTAAGGGACTTCAGAGTAACAGCCCCTCCCGCTGACACACATGGGTTGGTTTTTGCCAGTATTTGTAACGATCATTAGCACTGAAACTAAGATGCAGCATCACTGAGTCTGGTCTGTGTTTTCAGGCTCAGGTTGTGGCTAAAAAGGAACATGAGGGCGCCGTCCATCTGTTAGAGGTGAGCGTTAAAACAAAGTTACTCCTCAGCCCTGGACCAGCCCCTTTTTTCTGCTCTTTGACCTCATTACCAGCAACTGAAGTCCTGATGTTTGCTAATGGTGTCTGTGATTCTGCTTGCTGATGACTGTGTGTAAAGTGTTGAGCTCACATGTGTAACTGTGCTTTTCCCTCCTGCCGTCTCCTTTCACTGTGTGCTCTGACTCTACAAACACAGAACCACTTGGACAGCATGCAGGTATTTCACTCTTTCTCCATTTTCTTCTCACACAGTGCACACGTGTCACTCTAGCTTTTGTTGGGTTCAGTCCAGGACCCCATACCGCACACACACATATCTGTGGGCTTCCAGTGTGTGTTGGTGGGAAAAAATGGAACTCAAAATGGTAACATGAAAGTGCTGGTGTCCTGAGACAGACCTGTCTTCCATCCTGATAGTCCAACAGTAATTTTCTTACAGCCACATCCAGCTGTTTGGTGAGCGTCCTGAGCTGGGTGATGCTGACGGTGTCTCCATGTTGCCGACATGCTCTGGAGAGATTCAGATGCTACTTCAGTCGAGAATTGACTGGATGTGTTGGGATTATTGTATTTCAGAAAGATCTTGTTGTTACTATTGTTGCTGTTATTGTAGTTGATGTTTTTGCTGTTGTTGGTGTGGTTGTTGCTGCTGTTCTTGTTGTTGTCGGTTTGGTTGTTGTTACTATTGTTCTTCCTGCTGATGTTCTTCCTGCTGATTTTGTTGCTGCTGTTGTGATTGTTGTGGCTGTTGTTGTAGTTGTTACTGCTGCTGTGTTTGTTGTAGTTCTTGTTGTTACTGTTGCGGCTATTGTTGATACTGTTGTAGATGTTGCTGCTGCTGTTCTTGCTGTTGTTGTTGTGGCTGTTGTTTTAGCTGTTATTGTTTTTGCTGTTGTTGTAGTTGCTGCTATGATTGTTGTTGCTGTGATTGATGTTACTGTGGATGTTGCTGTTCTTGGTGCTGCTGCTGTTATTGTTTTTCCTGTTGTTGTTGCTGTTTTGCTGCTGCTGTTGTTCTTGGTGCTGTGATTGTTGTTGGTGCTGGTGTTGCTGTTGCTATTGTTGTAGATGTTGCTGCTGCTGTTGTTGTTGGTGCTCGTGTTGTAGCTCTTGTGGTTAATGCTGTTGGTGTTGTTGCAGATGCTGCTGCTGCTGTTGCTGTTGCTGCTACTGTGATTGGTGTTGGTGTTGCTGCTGCTGCTGTTGTGATTGTTGTGGCTGTTGTTGTAGTTGTTGCTGCTGCTGCTATGATTGTTGTTGTTGTTGTTGCTGGTGTTGTTGATGCAGTTGCTGTAGTCATTGTTGCTGTGATTGATGTTGCTACTGTTGTTGATACTGCTGTTGTTCTTGCTGTTGATGGAGTTCTTGTTACTGCTGTTGTTACTGTGATTGCTGTTGTTGCCATTGTTGATGTTGTTGCTGCTGTAGTGGCTGTTGTTGTTGGTGCTGTTGTTGTCGTTGTTCTTGCTGTTGTTGCTGTAGATGTTGGTGCTGTTGTTCTTACTGTTGTTGCTGTCGTAGTCATTGCTGTTGTGATTGGTGTTGCTGTTGCAGTTGTTCCTGCTGCTGTAGTTGTTGCTGTTGTGATTGGTGTTGCTGCCATTGTTGTAGTTGGTATTGTTGCTGTTGTTCTTGCAGTTGTTCTTGTTGCTGCCGTTGTTGTTGATTGTTGTTGTAGATGGTGTTGTTGCTTTTGCTGCTGTTCTTGCTGTTGTTGTAGCATTTGCTGCTGCTGTTGTTGCAGCTGTTGCTGTGATTGTTGTTGCTGCTGTGATTGTTGCTGCTGCTGTTGTAGTTTTGCTGCTGGTGTTGTTGCTGTTGTAGTCATTGCTGCTGCTGTTTTTGTTGTAGCTGTTGTTCTTGCTGTTGTAGTCATTGCTGCTGTGATTGTTGTTTCTTTTGTTGCTGCTGTTGATGTTATTGCTGCTGTTGATGTTGTTGTTATTGATGGTGTTGCGATTCTGATTGCTGTTGTAGATATTGATGGTGTTTGTCTTGCTGTTTGTTGGTGTAGCTGTTGCAGTTGCGGCTGTTGTTGTAGTTGTTGATGCTGTTCTTTCTGTTGTTGTTGCTGCTGTTCTTGCTGTGTTGGTGTTGTTTTTGCTGCCATTGTTGAGGTTGCTGCTGTTGTGATTGTTGGTGTTGCTGCTGTAGGTGTTGTTACTGTTGCTCTTGTTCCTGTTGTTGTAGCCGTTGTGGTTGTTGTTGCTGTTTTGATTGTTGTTGGCGTTGTAGTTGTTGCTGCTACTGCTGTTGTTGCTGCTGTTTCTGCTGGTGTTCTTGTTGCTGTTCTTGCATTTGTTGGTGTTGCTGATGTTCCTTTTTCTGCTGTTCTTACTGTTTTTGTTGTTGTTGCGGTTGTTGCTGCTACTGCTGTTGTTGTTGCTGCTGTTCTTGTTGCTGTTCTTGTTTGTTGTTGTTGTTGCTTATGTTCCTGTTGCTGCTGTTCTTACTATTTTGTTGTTGTTACTGTTGTTCTTTCTGTTGCTGCTGTTGTTGGTGGTGGTGATGTTGTTGTTGCGGTTGTTCTTTGTGCTGTTGTTGCTGGTGTTGTTGTTCTTGCTGGTGTTGTTGTTGTGGTTGTTCTTGTTTTTGATGATGTTGTTGTTGTTGCTGAAGTTCCTGCTGCTGCTGTTGTTGTTGCTGGTGTTGTTCCTGCTGGTGTTGTTATTATTGTTGGTCCTGTTGTTGCTGTTGTGATTGCTGTTGTTGTTGCTGCTGTTTTTGCTGCTGTGATTGTTTCAGTTGTTGTAGTGGTTGTTGCTGTTGTGATTGCTGTTGCTGTTCCTGCTGTTTTTGTTTTTTTGCTGGTGTTGTTGCTGCTATTCTTCCTGTTGTTGTTGGTGGTGGTGTTCTTGCTGTTGTTATTGATATTGCTGTTGTTGGTGTTGTAGTTGTTGCTGTTTCTGTTGTTGTTTCTTCTGCTGCTGCTGTTGGTGGTGTTGCTGTTGTTGTTTCTGGTGTTGCATTTGTTGTTTTTGCTGTTGCTGCTGTTGTTGCTTTTGTAGTTGTTGCTGCTGCTGTTGTTGCTGCTGCTCTTTTTGCTTTTGTTGCTGTTCTGATTGTTGTTGTAGTTGTTGCTGCTGTTGTTGTTGCTTTTGCCGCTGATGCTGTTGTTGGTGTTGGTTATTGTTTTTTAATGTTGTTGTTGCTGTTGTTTGTGCTATTCTTGTTTTTGTTGTTGTTTTCACTGTTGTTGATGTTGTTGGTGTTCTTGTTGCTGTTGTTGATGTTGTTGCTGCTGTCGTTATTGTTGTTGCTGTTGTGATTGTTGTTGTTGCTGTTATTATTGTTGCTACTGTTGATTCTGCTGTCATTGCTGTTGATTCTGCTGTTGCTCTTTTTGCAGCTGTTAATATTGTTGTTGGTGGTGGTGCTGTTGTTGCTGGTGTTGTTGCTGATGCTGTTGTTGTTGCTGCTGTTATTGTAGTTGTTGTTGCTACTGTTCTTACTGCCGTTGTTGCTGTTGTGATTGGTGTTGCTGTTGTTGTTCCTGCTGTTGTTGTTTTTTGCTGGTGTTGTTGTTGCTGCTGCTGCTATTCGATTTTTTTATGTTGTTGTTATTGCTGTTGTTTGTGCTATTCTTTTTGTTGTTGTAGTTCTCGCTGTTGTTGATGATGTTGTTGTTCTTGGTGCTGTTGCTGCTGTTGTTGTTGTTGCTGCTGCTGTTGTGATTGTTGTTTCTGCTGTTGTTGTTATTGTTGTGATTGTTGTTGTTATTGTTGCTTCTGTTGATTCTGCTGTTGTTGTTGATGATTCTGATGTTGCTCTTTTTGCCACTGTTATTAATATTGTTGTTGTTCTTGGTGCTGTTGTTTCTGTTGTTGCTACCGTTCTTGGTGCTGCTGCTAATGCTGTTATTGTTGCTGCTGTTGTTGCGGTTGTTGTTGTTGCTACTGTTGTTTCTGCTGTTGCTACTGTTGTTGCTACTGTTGTTGTTAATGTTGTTGGTCTTGGTGCTGTTGTTGTTCCTGTTCTTGCTCCTGTTCTTGTTGTTGTTGCTGTTGTGATTGTTGTTGTTGCTGCTGTTGTTGTTCCTGTTGTAGTTGTTGTTGGTGGTGTTCTTGCTGTTGTTATTGCTGCTGGTGTTCTTGCTGTTGTGATTGATATTGCTGTTGTTGCTGCTTCTGTTGTTTCTTCTGCTGCTGCTGTTGGTGGTGTTGCTGTTGTTGTTTTTGCTGTTGCTACTGCTGTTGGTGGTGTTGTTGCTCTTGTAGTTGTTGCTGCTGCTCTTTCTGGTTTTGTTGCTATTGTGATTGTTGTAGTTGTTGCTGCTGTTGTTGTTGCTTCTGACGCTGATGCTGTTGTTGCTGCTATGAGTTGTTACTGCTGTTGTTGTTGCTTTTGCCGCTGATGCTGTTGTTGGCGTTGCTGATTTTTTAATGTTGTTGTTGCTGTTGTTTGTGCTATTCTTGTTTTTGTTCTTGTTCTCACTGGTGTTCTTGGTGCTGTTGTTGCTGTTGTTGTTGCTGTTGTGATTGTTGTTGTTGCTGTTATTATTGTTGTTGCTACTGTTGATTCTGCTGTTGCTCTTTTTGCTGTTGTTAATATTGTTGTTGTTCTTGGTGCTGTTGTTGTTGCTGTTGTTGCTACTGTTCTTGGTGGTATTGCTGTTCTTGTTGTTGCTGCTGTTGTTGCTGATGCTGTTGTTACTGATGCTGTTATTGCATTTGTGGTTGCTGTTGTTGCTACTGTTGTTGCTGCTGTAGTTGTTGTTGTTGTTGTGTTTGTTGTTGTTGCTGCTGTTGTTGGTGTTGCTGCTGTTGTTGCAGTTGTGATTGTTCTTGCAGGTGTCGTTGCTGTTGTTGCTGTTGCTGTTATTGCTGCTGCTGTTATTGCTGGTGTTGCTGTTGCTTTTGTGATTGTTGTTTCTGTTCTTGCTGCTGCTGTTGTAGTAGTAGTTGTTGTTGTGGTTGATGTTGTTATTGCTTCTGTTATTGCTGCTTTTGCTGCTGTTGTTGCTGCTGTTGTTAATATTGTTGTTGTTCTTGGTGCTGTTGTTTTTCCTGTTGTTGCTGCTGCTGTTGTTGTAGTTGTTGCTGTTTCTGCTGTTGTTCTTGCTGTTGTTGGTGTTGCTGCTGTTGTTGCAGGTGTGGTTGGTGTTGCTGCTGTTGCTGCTGTTGTGATTGTTGATGCTGTTGTTGCTGCTGCTGCTGTTGTTGTTGCTGTTCATGCTGCTGTTGCTGTTGTAGTTGTTGCTGCTTCTGCTGTTGTTCTTGCTGTTGTTGGCGTTGATGCTTGTTGTTCTTGGTGCTGTTGTTGTTCCTCCTGCTGTTGTTGTTCCTGTTGTTGTTGCTGCTGCTGTTGTTGTAGTTGTTGTTGCTGTTGTGATTGTTTTTGCTGTTCTTGCTTCTGCTGTTGTAGTTGTTGTTGTAGGAGTTGCAGTTGTTGTTGTTGCTGTTGTTGCTGTCATTGCAGTTGTGATTGTGGTTGCTGTTGTTATTGCTTCTGTTATTGCTGTTGTTGCTGTTGCTTCTGCTGTTGTTCTTGTTGTTGCTGTTGTTATTTTTGCATTTGTTGTTTTTGCTGCTGTTGTGATAGTTGCTGCTGGTGTTGTAGTTGCCGCTCCTGCTGTTCTTGCTGTTGTTAGCTGTTACTCTTGCTGTTGTTGTTGTTGCTATTGTTGCTGTTCTTGCTGCTTCTGTTGTTGTTGCTGTTGTTGTTGCTGCTGTTGTTTTTGTTGCAGTTGTTGTTCACACTCACCTAATTACAAACTAACAAATATTTGAGGTGTTGTGGACCTTCTTTGTTCAAAAGGGGAGTTGTAAATCACTTCCAAGTGTTTTATCTTTTCTGGTGTTTCATCTTAAAGTCTGATAGTCGAACCTCTGATTGAAGAGGAACAATGTGGGTTCCGTCCTGGTTGTGGAACAACCCACTAGCTCTTCGCTCTCACAAGGATCCTGGAGGGTGCCTGGCAGTATGCCTATCCAGTCTACATGTGTTTTGTGGACTTGGAGAAGGCGTATGATCTGGTACCCTGGGAGATACTGTAGGAGGTGCTGCAGGACTGAGGGGGTCTCTTCTCAGGGCCATCCAATCTCTGTACTCACAAAGCGAGAGCTGTGTTCAGGTTCTCAGCATTAAGTTGGAGTAGTTTCCGGTGGAGATTGGCCTCCGCCAGGACTGTGCCTTGTCACCAGTCCTGTTTGTGATATTCATGGATAGGATATCGAGGTGTAGTCGGGGGAAGAGGGTTTCCAGTTTGGTGGGTTTTTGCAGATGGTGTGGTCCTATTGGCGTCATCGGCCTGTTACCTCTAACACTCAATGGATCAGTTCACAGTCAAGTGTGAAGTTGCTGGGATGAGTAGGATCTTCATTCCTACTCTCACCTATGGTCATGAGGGTTGGGTCATGACCGAAAGAAATCGATTGTAGGTACAAGCTGCCGAAATGGGCTTCCTTTGGGGGGTGGCTGGTGTCTCTCTTAGAGATAGGGTGAGAAGGAGTACAGTTGCTGCTCCTTCGCTTTGAAAGCCAGCTCAGGTGGTTCAGGTATCTCGTAAGGATGCCCCCTGGTCGCATCCCTAAAGAGATGTTCCAGACACGTCCATCTGGTAGGAGACCTTGCAAAGACCCAGGACTAGGTGGAGAGATTGTATCTCCACACTGGCCTGGGAACGCCTCGGGATCCCACAGTCAGAGGTGGTCAATGTGGTCCAAGAAAGGGAAGTCTGGGGACCCCTGCTGGAGCTGTTGCCCCACGACCCGATCCCAGATAAGCGGTTGAAGATGAGTGTGTTTAATCTTCATATTGATTACATTGATCTCATAACTGGAATCAGTACTGATTTCCATGCAACTGTAAAGGACGCCAGCCATCTTCATTCACGGCGCAACTGGGGCCATTACCGGCCTCACACAGTCCAGGGCACAAACAATAGAGATCAGTTTGGACAGATTTGGATGGATGTGTGTGTGTGTGTGTGTGGGCAGGGGGGGGGGGGGGGGGGCTGAGTGATGTCACGGGTCAGAAAATGTATTTTTTATTTACACAAAAGCTTTAAGAGCACAAATGAAAAAAATTCTGGCACAAAACGGCACAAACAAACAGTATTGCTATTTTAATATTTTGAATGGGGGGTTGGTGCTTCACACAGATGAATTTGTTTGCTTATTGGTTGTCGGATGTTTCACTTTAAGGTTTGCTTTGTAAAGCTTTTACTCTGTAATGTCAAAATGACATGTTGTGCTGATGTTCGATGTGCAGCACGTGGTTGGACTTTCTCTGTCCCTTTGTGTGCCCCCATGTGTCTACCTGTCCACCTCCGTCTTTTCATTCTCTCTGTGTTTCTGTCATCAGGCCAAAGTCCGCGAGCTGGAGGAAAAATGTCGGTCTCAGAGTGAGCAGTTCAACCTCCTTTCAAAGGAGCTGGAGAAGTTCCGGCTTCATGCCGGGAAGTTTGATATCCTCAGTACTGAACCCATAACAGTGTGTGAATCCCCTGGTTCACCTGACAAATCCCTGTCCCAGCTCCTAAATGGATTGGCTGCCCCCAAAGAAAAAGGTACATTAGAGTTCATAACTCATGAAAATCTTTGCATATAAAACCACAAATGTTGACATTAGACAACATAACATCCATAATGTCTTCATCAGATCAAATTTCTTCATTGGACAACCTTCAGACCATAGTGGTACACAAACAGGTTTGTAAAACTAGGGACTGTTGTCTGTTAACCTAATGTTTAAATGGCCTCCAACACCTACCAGCTGATCCAGAGACATTCCCAAACCAGATGGGATGTAAGTGTGCTTTCCAGCCTGGGGTCCGAACGCCCCTCTGTGG
The DNA here is from genome assembly GCF_902500255.1 of Thalassophryne amazonica. Lineage (NCBI taxonomy): Eukaryota > Metazoa > Chordata > Actinopteri > Batrachoidiformes > Batrachoididae > Thalassophryne > Thalassophryne amazonica. The sequence continues at coordinate 1,540,483 of NC_047107.1, read as the reverse complement.
GAGCGAGGTTTTGTCTGGTCTGAAGTGTCATAATGGACAATAAAAACTACTTAAGATCTGGATGAACCAAAGAGTGTGAATAAATTATAATTAAATATGTCAATCTGAGAGTGTGCACGGTGCTGAGTTTTGCTGCATCCACAACACCAAGGAACCACCTTGGGTTCTGGATGGCAACCACCCAAGCAGACAGCCCATATCTCTAAAATAACCATCTAGCAGGTGAAACATGGGCATGTCCTTGGCCTTTCCCAGCTACTGGGGTCCTCAACACTCAGGCACCTGTGTGCTGGATCATGACCAGAGAAATGGGCCACATGGACAAAATGACAGTCCTAATAGTAATATCTCCTAGTAACTGCTCATTTGACACAAAGTCATTCTAATGGTACCCAATGATCCTGCAAACAGACCTGGTATCAAAGACATTCAGTCATCACCTTGGGTCGCTTGTTAGAGTTAGAGTCCAAGTCTCGCAACCACAGGAAAACAGGAAGCACAGGGACCCTAAAGACTTTGACTTCCATTTTGATGGACTGTAAATTACTGCTGAGTCCAGCGTCTCATTTTTCTGTGAAGTCTCCGCATCTCTTCATCTTTTTGTTTGTACCACAATGAGGCTCCAACAAGTAAATCTTTGATATCCAAGTTCATTCAGATATCACACAACTAGGGGTCACAGGACGGCTGGAGCCTATCCCAGCAGTCACAGGGTGTTAGGCATTGTAGACCCTGGGCAGAAAGCCAGCAGTCACAGGGTGTGTGGCGAGGTACACCCTGGACAGGATAGCAGCCTGTCAGCGTGGTAGACCCTGGACAGGCTGCCAGAAGTCACAGGTTGTGTGGCGGGGTAGACCTTGGACAGGATGCCAGTCTAATGCAGGGTGTGAGGTGGGGTAGACCCTGGACAGGATGCCAGTCTAATGCAGGGTGTGAGGCAGGGTTGACCCTGGACAGGACGCCAGCAGTCACAGGGTGTGAGATGGGGTAGACCCTGGACAGGAAGCCAGCAGTCACAGGGTCTGAGGCGGGGTAGATCCTGGACAGGAAGCCAGCAGTCCCAGGGTGTGAGGCGGGGTACACCCTGGACAGGACAGCAGTCTATTGCAGGGTGTGAGGTGGGGTAGATCCTGGACAAGAAGCCAGCAGTCACAGGGTGTGAGGTGGGGAAGACCCTGGACAGGAAGCCAGCAGTCACAGGGTGTGAGATGGGGTAGACTCTGGACAGGAAGCCAGCAGCCACAGGGTGTGAGGCAGGGTAGACCCTGGACAGAAAGCCAGCACTCACTGGGTGTGAGGCAGGGTAGACCCTGGACAAGAATCCAGCAGTCACACGGTGTGAGGCGGGGTAGACGCTGGACAAGAAGCCAGTCTATCGCAGGGTGTGAGGTGGGGTAGACCATGGACAAGAAGCCAGCAGTCACAGGGTGTGAGGCGGGGTAGACCCTGGATGGGAAGCCAGCAGTCACAGGGTGTGAGGCAGGCTAGACCTTGGACAGGAAGCCAGTCTATCACAGGGTGTGAGGTGGGGTAGTCGCTTGACAGGAAGCCGTTCTATCACAGCTTGTGAGGCGGGGTAGACCCTGGACAGAAAGCCAGCATTCACAGGGTGTGAGGCAGGGTAGACCCTGGACAGGACAGCAGTCTATCACAGGGTGTGAGGCGGGATAGACCCTGTACAGGAAGCCAGTCTATCACAGGGTGTGTGGCGGGGTACACTCTGGACAGGGTGGCAGCCTGTCACAGGGTGTGAGGTGGGGTAGACCCTGGACCAGAAGCCAGCAGTCACAGGGTGTGAGGCATGGTACACCCTGGACAGTACAGCAGTCTATCGCAGGGTGTGAAGTGGGATAGACCCTTGACTAGTGATGAGTATCGAGAACCAGTTCCTTTTGGGTATCGTTAAGAAATGATTCAATCCACCTACATCAATAACCAAGTATTTAAACTCATCTACTTTCACCACTTCTACTCCTTGTTACTGCACTATTCCAATGGGTTCCCTCCCATTCACACACATATACTCAGTCTTGCTTCTACTGACTTTCATTCCCCTGCTCTCCAGAGCATATTTCCACCTCTCCAGACTAGACTCAACTTGCTCTCTACTCTCACTACAGATCACAATGTCATCTGCAAACATCATAGTCCATGGGGACTCCTGTCTGATCTCATCCGTCAACCTGTCCATCACCACTGCAAACAAGAAAGGACTCAGAGCTGATCCTTGGTGTAATCCCACCTCCAACTTGAATGAGTCTGTCATTCCTACTGCGCATCTCACCGCTGTCACACTATTCTTGTACATGTCTTGCACTACCCTAACCTTACTTCTCTGCCACTCCAGACGTCCTCATACAATACCGCAGCTCTTCTCTTGGCACCCTATCATGAGCTTTTTCTAAGTCCACAAACACAAAATGTAACTCTTTCTGGCCTTCTCTGTACTTCTCCAACAGTATTCTCAGAGCAAACATTGCATCTGTAGTGCTCTTTCTCGGCATGAAACCATATTGCTGCTCACAGATTTTCACCTGTTTTCTAAGCCTACTTTCTACTACTCTTTCCCATAACTTCATGCTGTGGCTGATCAACTTTATGCCTCTGTAGTTACTGCAGCTCTGAACATCACCCTTGTTCTTGAAAATAGGAACCAGCACACTTTGTCTCCACTCCTCAGGCATCCTCTCACTTTCCAAGATTTCATGAAACAATCTGGTTAGAAACTCTACTGCCATCTCTCCTAGACATTTCCATGCCTCCACTGGAATGTCATCTGGACCAGCTGCCTTTCCACTCTTCATCCTCTTCATAGCAGCCTTCACTTCTTCCTTACTAATCTCTTGTGCTTTCTGTCTTACTCTCACCACATCATCCAGCCTTTTCTCTAGCTCATTTTCTTTATTCATCAGATCTTCAAAATATTCCCTCCACCTTCTCAGCACACACTCCTCACTTGTCAGCACATTACCATGTGTATCTTTTACCACCCTAACCTGCTGCAAATCCTTTCCAACTCTTTCCTTTTGTCTGGCCAAACGGTACAAGTCGTTTTCTCCTTCCTTACTATTCAGCTTCTTGTACAGCTCACAATATGCCTTTTCCTTTGCTTTTGCCACTTCTCTTTTCACCTAACGCCGCATCTCCTTGTACTCCTGTCTACTTTCTTCATCTCTCCGACTATCCCAAAACTTTTTCACCAAACTCTTTCTCCTTATGCTTTGCTGGACCTCTTCATTCCACCACCAAGTCTCCTTGTCTTCCTTCCACTGTCCAGATGTCATACCCAGTGCTGTCCTAGCTGTCTCCCTCACCACATCTGCAGTACTTGTCCAGTTGTCCAAAATTGCTTCCCCTCCAACCAGTGCTTCTCTCACCTGCGCGCTAAATTTCACACAACAGTCTTCCTCTTTCAGCTTCCACCATCTGATCCTTTGTTGAGCTCTCACTCTCTTCTACTTTTTTACCTCTAAAGTCATCCTACAAACAACCATCCTATGCTGTCTAGTGACACTCTCTCCTGCCACCACCTTACAGTCTCTGATTTCTTTTAGCTTGCATCTCCGATAAAGAATGTAGTCCACCTGTGTGCACCTTCCTCCACTCTTATATGTTACCCTGTGCTCCTCCCTTTTCTTAAAGTAGGTATTCACCACAGCCATTTCCATCCTTTTTGCAAAATCAACTACCATCTGTCCTTCCCCATTCCTATCCTTGATACCATATCTACCCATTACTTCCTTCATCACCTCTGTTCCCTTCACCAACATGCCCATTGAAGTCTGCTCCTATCACCACTCTTTCATGCTTGGGTTCACTCTCCACCACCTCATCTAACACACTCCAGAAATCTTCTTTCTCCTTCATCTCACAACCTACCTGTGGGGCATATGCACTGATGATATTCATCATCACCCCTTCAATTTCCAACTTCACACTCATCACCCTGTCAGACACTCGCTTAACCTCCAACACACTTTTAACATACTCTTCCTTTAAAATTACTCCAGCACCATTTCTCTTCCTGTCCTCACCATGGTACAACAACTTGTACCCACCACCGATGCTCCTGCTCTTACTTCCCTTCCACTTGGTCTCTTACACACACAATATGTCTACCTTTCTCCTCTCCATCATATCAGCCAGCTCTCTCCCTTTACCAGTCATACTACCAACATTCAAAGTCCCCACTCTCATTTCCACCCATTCCACTCATTTCCACTTCTTCTCCCGCTGTTAGTGGAAACGTTCTCCTCCTCTTCTTTGTCGTCTTCACCCAGCAGTAGCCCAATTTCCACTGGCACCCTGTTGGGCAACAGCACCGGTGGTGGATGTTGTTAACCCAGGCTGCGACTGATCCGGTATGGAAATTTGATTCTTATTCTGCATAGTTGGGTTGACTTGTTTTACGCCGGATGCCCTTCTTGACGCAACCCTCCTCATTTATCCGGGCTTGGGACCGGAACTCAGAATGTACTGGCGGCACACCCCATATGGCTGAGTTATAATCCAACTAACAATGAACATAAATAAACTAATACAGAAATAAATAAGTGTTTCCTGTGAACACCAAGTGACTCTTACACCTCCACTTCATCCCTGTTTCATTTAAGTTTAATGACAATCTGCCAAGCTAGAAAACTAGAAAACTAAAAAAGCTAAAAAAAACTAGAAAACTGATGCATCCTAGTAAGAGCAGAATACGACTGGAATGAATTTGAATTTGAAAGTTGGATTTTTCCTTACCTGAATGGATGCTGCACTCACTGCAGCTTATTGTCTGGAATAGTCCCAGATTGCATTTCAGAGCTTCTTGAATTCAAAATTTTCATGTGGGTGGTGTTGGGGGGTAATTTTGGGTTTCAGCTTTTTTTGTTTTTCACCACTTTCATCCCTGAATATGTCCATTGTGAGTCACTTTTGTGCAGATTAAAGTTACTAACTGGGACTTCTGTCTTGTTGAGAGAAAGAAACGAGAATCGTCCTCTGTTCTGTTCACACAGCTCCAAACGCTGTGCGGCTCTCTGACGAGTCAAGTTAGAAGGATAGAGTCCAGTCGGAATTAATAACTTCAAAGTGAAACACAGTTTAAATCAATAACTTCAAAGCGAAACACCTTTTATATCAAATGACACCTCTTTCCAAATGTTGTAATACAAACAAACTGCAATCGATCAAAACGTTTTTTTTTTCTCCCAAAATGAGATGCCCTGCGCTGACGTGCAGCAGCCGGCTGAGCTCAGCTCAGATGTACGGAGAGACATTCACGCCAAAATGTCTGAAAGGAAATGCTTTTGACAAAAACTACAGATTTTATATATTTTTATTTATGTCCAGAGATCAAGGATCCAGTGACCAATTTAAAATGTTGTTGACATAGAAAACCTGTAAAGTCTACTTTTAGTGCACAGAAAATTCACAAGAGGTATCGACATGGGAATCGATAAGGAATCGGATCGATAAGCGGAATCGATAATGGCACCAATATCAATAAAATACCCATCCCTACCCTTGACAGGATGCCAGACTATCACAGGGTGTGAGGTGGGGTAGACCCTCAACAGGATGCCAGTCTATGTGCCTTTATGGAGTTTGTAATAAAGGTTATGAACCCTTAAACCAGGAATGGTGCCATTATTTCTTTTTTACGTACCATGAAGTTGACCTACAAATGGGGTGCTAAAAAGGGGAGATTAAGGAGAAGGATTCTAGGGGCCCATGATTGATAATATTGGGGAGGGGGGCCCAGTAAGATTTCTTTGCATGGGCCCACAATCCCTTGTGGCACCCCTGCCCACAGATAACCAGAGGACAAGAAAAAAAAAAAAGTTTTCAAAGATCGCCAATTCTGGAAATCCAAGATGGTTGTCAGAATAACCTTTGAAAAAAATTGAAACATTATTTTGTTGGATGTCTTATTTCATAAGCTTAAAATAGATGAATAAAAGGAAGGAACCTGACTACAGCAGTTCTCCTCTGGGTTCCGTCCAGACGTTGGTGCTTTGTGTTGCTGTATCTGTTAGCTGTTTAATCTGTGCAGTTAGATTGATCTAGTTAACTAGATAACGATTTGTTTCCCAGTGTAATCTTCACGTGCCTTAACTAAAGTACTCCCTCTGCTGAATCACCTCTAAATTATTTACACATTATTCACTTTGCGTGTTTTTAGGAATCCGCTAGCTTGACCCAGCTATCTTAGCTTACTACTCATCACTAATTGAAGAAAATAAGAACAATCCCATGTTTCTTTTCAGCACTGTAGCCAGGCTGACAAGGAGTCAGAGCTCTATTGAGCCGAGTATATTGAAAGCTATACCACATTATTTGTCTGATCACAACGATACCAAAAAGGTATAGTTTGGACTATCTATGAATGAATGTTATGGAGTTATGGGGTAAAAACAGCAAGAATGGTGACAAAGGTCAGCATTAGTTTGTACAGGGGTCAGATGTTAAAGTTGCTCTAAATATTGAGCTGAGTATTCCATTAACTTTAACTAGTAATGACTTCATGACTTTCTTTGTTAATAAAATTTTAACTATTAGAGAAAAAATTACTCATAACCATCCCAAAGACGTATCGTTATCTTTGGCTGCTTTCAGTGATGCCGGTATTTGGTTAGACTCTTTCTCTCCGATTGTTCTGTCTGAGTTATTTTCATTAGTTACTTCATCCAAACCATCAACATGTTTATTAGACCCCAATTCCTACCAGGCTGCTCAAGGAAGCCCTACCATTAATTAATGCTTCGATCTTAAATATGATCAATCTATCTTTATTAGTTGGCTATGTACCACAGGCTTTTAAGGTGGCAGTAATTAAACCATTACTTAAAAAGCCATCACTTGACCCAGCTATCTTAGCTAATTATAGGCCAATCTCCAACCTTCCTTTTCTCTCAAAGATTCTTGAGAGGGTAGTTGTAAAACAGCTAACTGATCATCTGCAGAGGAATGGTCTATTTGAAGAGTTTCAGTCAGGTTTTAGAATTCATCATAGTACAGAAACAGCATTAGTGAAGGTTGCAAATGATCTTCTTATGGCCTCGGACAGTGGACTCATCTCTGTGCTTGTTCTGTTAGACCTCAGTGCTGCTTTTGATACTGTTGACCATAAAATTTTATTACAGAGATTAGAGCATGCCATAGGTATTAAAGGCACTGCGCTGTGGTGGTTTGAATCATATTTGTCTAATAGATTACAATTTGTTCATGTAAATGGGGAATCTTCTTCACAGACTAAGGTTAATTATGGAGTTCCACAAGGTTCTGTGCTAGGACCAATTTTATTCACTTTATACATGCAGGCAGTATTATTAGAAAGCATTGCTTAAATTTTCATTGTTACGCAGATGATACTAAGCTTTATCTATCCATGAAGCCAGAGGACACACAACATTAGCTAAACTGCAGGATTGTCTTACAGACATAAAGACATGGATGACCTCTAATTTCCTGCTTTTAAACTCAGATAAAACTGAAGTTATTGTACTTGGCCCCACAAATCTTAGAAACATGGTGTCTAACCAGATCCTTACTCTGGATGGCATTACCCTGACCTCTAGTAATACTGTGAGAAATCTTGGAGTTATTTTTGATCAGGATATGTCATTCAATGCGCATATTAAACAAATATGTAGGACTGCTTTTTTGCATTTGCGCAATATCTCTAAAATTAGAAAGGTCTTGTCTCAGAGTGATGCTGAAAAACTAATTCATGCATTTATTTCCTCTAGGCTGGACTATTGTAATTCATTATCATCAGGTTGTCCTAAAAGTTCCCTGAAAAGCCTTCAGTTAATTCAAAATGCTGCAGCTAGAGTACTGACGGGGACTAGAAGGAGAGAGCATATCTCACCCATATTGGCCTCTCTTCATTGGCTTCCTGTTAATTCTAGAATAGAATTTAAAATTCTTCTTCTTACTTATAAGGTTTTGAATAATCAGGTCCCATCTTATCTTAGGGACCTCATAGTACCATATCACCCCAATAGAGCGCTTCGCTCTCAGACTGCAGGCTTACTTGTAGTTCCTAGGGTTTGTAAGAGTAGAATGGGAGGCAGAGCCTTCAGCTTTCAGGCTCCTCTCCTGTGGAACCAGCTCCCAATTCAGATCAGGGAGACAGACACCCTCTCTACTTTTAAGATTAGGCTTAAAACTTTCCTTTTTGCTAAAGCTTATAGTTAGGGCTGGATCAGGTGACCCTGAACCATCCCTTAGTTATGCTGCTATAGACGTAGACTGCTGGGGGGTTCCCATGATGCACTGAGTGTTTCTTTCTCTTTTTGCTCTGTATGCACCACTCTGCATTTAATCATTAGTGATTGATCTCTGCTCCCCTCCACAGCATGTCTTTTTCCTGGTTCTCTCCCTCAGCCCCAACCAGTCCCAGCAGAAGACTGCCCCTCCCTGAGCCTGGTTCTGCTGGAGGTTTCTTCCTGTTAAAAAGGAGTTTTTCCTTCCCACTGTAGCCAAGTGCTTGCTCACAGGGGGTCGTTTTGACCATTGGGTTTTTTACGTAATTATTGTATGGTCTTGCCTTACAATATAAGGTGCCTTGGGGCAACTGTTTGTTGTGATTTGGCGCTATATAAATAAAACTGATTTGATTTGATTTGAATTGTTCGTTCTTCTATTCATACTTTCTGAATCCAGTTTGGGAAATATTGATAAGAACGCCTGTTTGTGATGGCCAGCTGTGATCAAACTTGGTTGATTAATTCAGGGCATTAATGCTGTTTTGAAAGTTCCATTTTGATGGACTGTAAATTACTGCTGAGTCCAGCATCTCATTTCTGTGACGTCTCCACATCTCTTCATCTCGTTTTGTTTGTACCACAGGCAATGAGGGTCCAACAAGTAAATCTTTGATATCTGAGTTCATTCGTCCTCTCCAAATCAGCAAAGACAAACCCGAGCTTCTGTCTGTCAAGCCAACGTTCGTCAGTCATACCCGAACCAGCAGCCCAGCACGGCCTTTCCTTTCTGAGGTACCTCCTTTGTTTTCTTTGTAGTTTTCCTTCCAGTTTCCATGACTCTTTGCGTGATGTTGTGATAATTACTGACATTCCTGACTCAAAAATTTTATGAAGACCTTTTTTCTCACAAAACCCTCATATTTATTCTTGAATTATTCATCTGTGTTCTTTTATGTCTTCTTTGTCCTTATCTTCATTCTTGCACCTAGATGCTCACTGTGGGCCATGTACATGAATGCATTTTATTTTATCATTAACTTTTTTGTTTTATTGTTGTTGCATTATATTCATTCCTGAGCTTTGGAAAAGCCTGCACTGTAAAAAGAAATGCTGTTACCTTCCAAAATCTTTCACATGAACATACTTTGTTCAAATACAGTAAATGTATGTTAATATAAAAAGTTTAAAAGTAAAATGTCTGTTTAGAACTGAGTGGACTATGTTAGCAGTTCGTGAAGAAGTAATACCATCTACAATTTTGTACATTTTCAGAGCCATTCCCAGCATGTCCTGTTGGAGTTATTGGTTTAAAATGTTTTCTTTTTTAGTTACAACAGTTTTACGAGGTCTGTTAGAAAAGTATCGGACCTTTTTATTTTATGCAAAAAATATATGGATTTTATTCATATGTTTTTACGTCAGCCAAGCTTGAACCTTCGTGCGCATGCGTGAGTTTTTTCACGCCTGTCGGTTGCGTCATTCGCCTGTGAGCAGGTTTTGAGTGAGCACTGGTCCACCCCTCTCGTCATTAAGGAAATGGAGGAATGATTTGGAGCTTTGCTGCATCAATTTTTTTTTGAAACTGTGAGAGACCTCCTGGTGGACACCATTCGGAAAATTAATATGGCTTTCAGGGACGATTTTATGGGGATTACACAGATTAAGGAGTGATCCAGACGGTTTAAAGACCACCCACAGCGTCTGAGAGCGCGGTGCGCTCGAGCGCCGATCGACAGGCTCAAACCTCACTGAAACAACCAGATGATTTCCAACGTGAAGGCTTGTTGATCCGGGACGTCGTCTGACTTTCACAAAAAGGCAGAAGGCGTGGACATCAGTACTTTTTCGGCACATTCCACTGTTACAGGAGTTTTTTCATGGAAAAAGAAGCGGATGAATGCGCCACCGTGCTGCTCATGGCACGGGACAAAACCACCTCCATGCTGGTCTCTCAGGACAGCTTTCAGGTGGCTTTCAGACGGCTGTTGGTTGCTTTTCAGTCATGTGAATATCCGAGAAACTGAGCATGAGCTGGACATGCCAGAACATGTCCTGTGAGGCTTCATCACGGCGTTGCTTTGCGCCATGCGGCTCCACCGCGACGCGTGGGATTCCTCCGCTCCTCTTTCCATGACAAAAACTGCTGTAACAGTGGAATGTGCCGTTCATTTCTAAACTGGACTCTGTCTTGATCCGGTATGTCGTCTGACTAGCACAGGAATTGTGGAAGACGTGGACATCAGCACTTTTTCGGCACATTGAGACAGACGTGTGGAGGAATTCTGCGCGTCGCGGCGGAGCTGCATGGCGCAAAGCAACGCCGTGATGAAGCCTCACAGGACATGTTGGGGCATGTCCAGCTCATGCTCATCCTCAGCCATCCTGAGAGACCAAGACAGAGGTGGTTTTGTCCCGTGCCATGAACGGTACGGTGGCGCATTCATCCGCTTCTTTTTCCATGAAAAAAACTCCTGTAACAGTGGAATGTGCCGAAAAAGTACTGATGTCCACGCCTTCTGCCTTTTTGTGAAAGTCAGACGACGTCCCGGATCAACAAAGCCTTCACGTTGGAAATGATCTGGTTGTTTCAGCGGGGTGTGAGCCTGTCGATCAGTGCTTGGAGCGCGCCACACTCTCAGATGCTGTGGGCAGTCTTTAAACCATCTGGATCACTCCTTAATCAAATCAAATCAAATCAAATCAATTTCATTTATATAGCACCAAATCACAACAAACAGTTGCCCCAAGGCGCTTTATATTGTAAGGCAAAAGCCATACAATAATTACAGAAAAATGCAAGAATGCAAGAATCCAAGACAAACCTATACCATCTGGCAACAGGAAAACACTATGAATGCAGTTAAAAAGAAAGAAACAAATACTAAGTGCAGAGACACGTGAACCTAGAATGGCTGAATCAGGAAGGTAAGCTACACGAAATGTACACGGATCAAACATCAAAATAAAAGCATGAGAGAACATTTAGAATGAGAGAGAATAAGGTAGAATAATAACACGGGGAATATTACTAGAAACAGAATAACACCAGAAAACAGAACATGGATATTAACCCAAAACACCAAAATATTATATGTGACACACCCTGGTATTCTGTACATGCAACAGTAAAACCACTGATCTGATGGTGAAGGTTCTTTGTGCTTTCTTTGATTCTTGAGATGGACAAAGATCTCCACTCAACTTCTAGATCCAAGCTGAGGTTCACGGGGAAGGTTCGTCTGTGTATTGCTCGCTACAGGTCAGTTCATTTTTTCAGTAATTGTTTTTGAAAAAATAACTTTATCAGCATTTATAACCAGGGGCAGCATGAGATTGTTTTGAATCTTTTTTCAAACCCTGTCCTATTTTTGGACCGCAAATGAATGCTAAGGGCCTGATTTGCTAAGACCCTACATTCTACATTCTGTAGGTGTTCTAAAACTTTGCACACTGGGTTGGTGAACATTTTGCAGGTGATTTCCGAACTGTGTAAATGACAGCAGGCGATATAGGCGTATGTAAATGAGGATTTTGTGTGTGTTAGTGATTGAAAGAACGAAATAAAATTCGATCACCATTTGCGACTTTGACCAACATAAGACAAACACACATTTAACAGAACATATCATTTTCTGAAGGCTTAGCAAATAAAACATGAATGTGCCTTGAAAATGTGACAGGTAAACTGCCAGATGAAGGTAATGATCTTCAAGTGCGTATTGTTGAGATGAAGGTATTGACTCCGTCAATGTTCTCTTTACGGTCACTTAACTTCAGAGGACATGACACAGAATGACAATCATCTAGATTTGTGTCTGTTTTATTTGTAGGTGTAGCTGTTTACAGCACAGGTGCTGAAACAGCAGTTTCTGCTGTGGTTGCACCCACAACCTGAAAAGAAAAATGCCTGATGGAAATGTAATGTATGTGAAAAGGTTGAAGTAGAAAGATATGACAAATGTCACATTTAATGTTTAGTTTAGTTTTGTTAAAAAAAAATGCCACTACAAACTGATATTGAATCATAGTGGTTTCTGTGTTAAAGGAGATTATTGAATGAAAATAAAGAAATGCATATCCTAAACAGCTCATACGAAATTACCTTGACCTTAAATGTCTTTCTGGCTTGATAAATCTCACTATGTTTGCTAAACTGTTTTGTTTCCATGTATTGTGCCCAGTATTTGGTACATTAAGGTATGCACACCCAAGTTAAGGCCCAGTCACATGGCACTTAACGAAGGGTGAGGAAGCCCTGACGAAACAAGAAATCTGGACTTTTGTTGACTGTCGTTGACATCGTTTAACCTTCGCGCAGCTTCGTTCCTGCAGCTGGCACTACGTCATTTTTAAACTGTTGAAAAATTTGAACGAAGGGCAACGAAAACCTCAATTCGTCTGTGTCTCGTTTTGCTGTCGTTCTTGACGTTTTTTAATTGTTTGTTTAGTTTTTGTAACGTTATTGTTTAATTTGACTTCGCTGGAGCCGTTGAATGTTTTCACACAGCGCAGAAGCCAGTTTCTGAGCACTGAGGCTGCTGCTTCTTCATGTACCGTTGGAAATTACAGGACAAACTCAGCCTGCTTGCTTGGATTTTTTATCTTTGTGGGGGTGGGGGGCAGCTTCAATGGGCTCAGGCACCTTACATAGGCCAGAATTAATTTTTTGAATGGATATAATTAATTATTTTGCCACAAGCAACTTGAATTTGAAACAACAAAAAAGTTGTGTAATTTCCGACGGTACTTGAATGCAGCATCAGCAGCAGCAGGAGCTGCTGCGTGCACTTTTTATTTTGTATTAAATATAACAATATGAGTGTAGGAATGACAATCCAGTCCTTCTGTACATGTGGCAACAGGTAGATGAATCAAAATGATGATATAAAAAGCTGTTCTGGAAGACAGAATTCATGCTGTGGATCAGTGATCAGCTGGTGGAACAACCGCACGAGTCAATGTGCGCGTTCACACGCACAGATTAATTTACTGTTCTGATATATTCAATCATCTTTACACTTATATTTATATTTATGGTAAATGGACTGCATTTATATAGCGCTTTTTCATCTGCATCAGACGCTCAAAGCGCTTTACAATTATGCCTCACATTCACCCCGATGTCAGGGTGCTGCCATACAAGGCAATAGGGGATTAAAGACCTTGCCCAAGGGCCCTTAGTGATTTTTTAGTCAGGCGGGGATTTGAACCCAAGATCTTCTGGTCTCAAGCCCAACACCTTAACCACTAGATCATCACCTCCCCGAAATAAATATATATTATATTTATTAAATATATATAAATAAATATATACAGCTTAGAACATAATACAGTGATACAGCAGTGACCACGGAACATTTTTTTCTTTTTAATTGGAGAAAGACGGAGCGCACAGCGTGTCGACAGACAGTGAGGAATCTGATAATGATGGAGACGATCCCTCTTTTGTTCTGGACGAGGAACCAGAACAGGTGGATCCACCGACATGCACACAGATCTCCACAGCTTCTGTTTGCAGTTTCTCCAGGACTCAGGTGCTATGAGCTCCGTCCCAGGGCCGAGTCCTGGAACTCAGAGATGCAGACACACATTGCTCCAGCTGTGGCTCCAGGCGTGTTCTGTTAAAGCGTCGAGATCGTGAGCTTCGGTTTTGTTAAGTTCCTCTTTCGTCCCTTTTACGCTCTTGCTTCGCAGACTGTTTGGTGATAAAGCTCTTTCATCCACCTTTTCTCAACGAATTGTGATGTTTTTTTACTTTTTCCTTCATTCAGGAATCATCGTGTGCCGTGTGACTGGGCCATTACATGTTCATCAAGGCAAAAAGTAAATGGACAAAACATGTTATTATGCTCATTTGAAGTCCTCAGTGTACACCGTGAGGAGATCAGTTTGCACATTTGTTGTTGGGTGATACTGAGTTTTCACATTGTTTCATAGAGGCGGACCGTTAGCAAATCAGGCCCTGAGCAGTTAAATACAGTTTTAGAGAACAAAGCAGAGAAACAGCACGATGACCAACCTGACAAGCTACAACCACCTGGACAATAAAAGCAGGACCAAGATGATCTGGTTTCTTCAGCAGAGCTTAAAAATTAGAGATTACAAAAAGAAATGGAATCATCAGACAGACACACACACAAAAACAGACACAAACACGCACACATACAGACACGGACACCCACACACACCGAAACACAGACACAGAGACACACAGAAACAAACACACAGGAGACACACAGACAGACAGAAACACACACAGACAGAGACACACACAGACACACACAGAGGCAGACACACACACACAGACAGAGACAGAGGCAGACACACACAGACAGAGACACACAGAGGCAGACACATACACACACACAGACAGACACACACAGAGAGAGACACAGAGACATACACAAAGGCACACACACACACACAGAGGCACACACACAGACAGAGACACACAGAGGCAGACACATACACACACACAGACAGACACACACACAGAGACACAGAGACATACACAAAGGCACACACACACACACAGACAGACACACACAAGAGGCACACACACAGAGACACAGAGACATACACAAAGGCACACACACACAGACACACACACAGAGATACACACAGAGACACACACACAGACACGTACATACACACTGACATACACACAGATACACAGAGAAACACACATACAGACACACACAGAAACACAGACACACACACAGACACAAACACAGACACACAAACACGCACATACAGACACAGACATCCACACACACCAGAACACACACAGAGAGAAACACACACAGACACACACACACACAGACATACGCAAATGCACACACGCACACACACAGAGAAACACACACAGACACATAGACACACATACAAACACACTCACAGAGACACAGGCACACAGAAACAAATCTACAGGAGACACAGACACACATACACACAGACAGAGACAAAAAAGAGACACACACAGAGACAGACACAGACAGACACACACACACACTGAGACACACACACACAAACAGACACAGACATACACACACACACCGAGATACACACATACAGACACACACACATATGGACACACACAGACACACACTCACATACAGACACACACACAGAGACACAGACACACACAGGCACACACATACACAGAGACACAGACACACACACACTGAGACACACACACACAAACAGACACAGACAGACACACACACACCGAGATACACACATACAGACACACACACATATGGACACACACAGACACACAGTCACATACAGACACACACACAGAGAAACAGACACACATAGACACACACACAGACACATACACAGAGATACACACAGAGAAACACACCTACAGACACACACATATGGACGCACACACACACCCACACACACATACAGACACACATATTGACACGCACATACAGACACTCACACGCAGACACGCACACATACAAATCAAAATCAAATCAACTTTATTTATATAGCACCAAATCACAACAAACAGTTGCCCCAAGGCGCTTTATATTGTAAGGCAAAGCCATACAATAATTACAGAAAAACCCCAACGGTCAAAACGACCCCCTGTGAGCAAGCACTTGGCGACAGTGGGAAGGAAAAACTCTCTTTTAACAGGAAGAAACCTCCAGCAGAACCAGGCTCAGGGAGGGGCAGTCTTCTGCTGGGACTGGTTGGGGCTGAGGGAGAGAACCAGGAAAAAGACATGCTGTGGAGGGGAGCAGAGATCGATCACTAATGATTAAATGCAGAGTGGTGCATACAGAGCAAAAAGAGAAAGAAACAGTGCATCATGGGAACCCCCCAGCAGTCTACGTCTATAGCAGCATAACTAAGGGATGGTTCAGGGTCACCTGATCCAGCCCTAACTATAAGCTTTAGCAAAAAGGAAAGTTTTAAGCCTAATCTTAAAAGTAGAGAGGGTGTCTGTCTCCCTGATCTGAATTGGGAGCTGGTTCCACAGGAGAGGAGCCTGAAAGCTGAAGGCTCTGCCTCCCATTCTACTCTTACAAACCCTAGGAACTACAAGTAAGCCTGCAGTCTGAGAGCGAAGCGCTCTATTGGGGTGATATGGTACTATGAGGTCCCTAAGATAAGATGGGACCTGATTATTCAAAACCTTATAAGTAAGAAGAAGATTTTTAAATTCTATTCTAGAATTAACAGGAAGCCAATGAAGAGAGGCCAATATGGGTGAGATATGCTCTCTCCTTCTAGTCCCCGTCAGTACTGTAGCTGCAGCATTTTGAATTAACTGAAGGCTTTTCAGGGAACTTTTAGGACAACCTGATAATAATGAATTACAATAGTCCAGCCTAGAGGAAATAAATGCATGAATTAGTTTTTCAGCATCACTCTGAGACAAGACCTTTCTAATTTTAGATATATTGTGCAAATGCAAAAAAGCAGTCCTACATATTTGCTTAATATGCGCATTGAAGGACATATCCTGATCAAAAATGACTCCAAGATTTCTCACAGTATTACTAGAGGTCAGGGTAATGCCATCCAGAGTAAGGATCTGGTTAGACACCATGTTTCGATTTGTGGGGCCAAGTACAATAACTTCAGTTTTATCTGAATTTAAAAGCAGGAAATTAGAGGTCATCCATGTCTTTATGTCTGTAAGACATTCCTGCAGTTTAACTAATTGGTGTGTGTCCTCTGGCTTCATGGATAGATAAAGCTGGGTATCATCTGCATAACAATGAAAATTTAAGCAATGCTTTCTAATAACACTGCCTAAGGGAAGCATGTATAAAGTGAATAAAATTGGTCCTAGCACAGAACCTTGTGGAACACCATAATTAACCTGAGTCTGTGAAGAAGACTCCCCATTTAGATAAACAAATTGTAATCTATTAGATAAATATGATTCAAACCACTGCAGTGCAGTGCCTTTAATTTTATGGTCAACAGTATCAAAAGCAGCACTGAGGTCTAACAGGACAAGCACAGCAATGAGTCCACTGTCTGAGGCCGTAAGAAGATCATTTGTAGCCTTCACTAATGTTGTTTCTGTACTATGATGAATTCTAAAACCTGACTGAAACTCTTCAAATAGACCATTCCTCTGCAGATGATCAGTTAGCTGTTTTACAACTACCCTTTCAAGAATTTTTGAGAGAAAAGGAAGGTTGGAGATTGGCCTATAATTAGCTAAGATAGCTGGATCAAGTGATGGCTTTTTAATATTAGATTGATATTGATATTGATTGATATTGTTATATAGATTGATCATATTTAAGATCGAAGCATTAATTAATGGTAGGGCTTCCTTGAGCAGCCTGGTAGGAATGGGGTCTAATAGACATGTTGATGGTTTGGAGGAAGTAACTAATGAAAACAACTCAGACAGAACAATTGGAGAGAAAGAGTCTAACCAAATACCGGCATCACTGAAAGCAGCCAAACATAAAGATATGTCTTTGGGATGGTTATGAATCATTTTTTCTCTAATAGTTAAAATGTTATTAACAAAGAAAGTCATGAAGTCATTACTAGTTAAAGTTAAAGGAATACTCGGCTCAATAGAGCTCGGACTCTTTGTCAGCCTGGCTACAGTGCTGAAAAGAAACCTGGGGTTGTTCTTATTTTCTTCAATTAGTGATGAGTAGTAAGATGTCCTAGCTTTACGGAGGGCTTTTTTATAGAGCAACAGACTCTTTTTCCAGGCTAAGTGAAGATCTTCTAAATTAGTGAGATGCCATTTCCTCTCCAACGTACGGTTATCTGTTTTAAGCTGCGAGTTTGTGAGTTATACCACAGAGTCAGGCACTTCTGATTTAAAGCTCTCTTTTTCAGAGGAGCTACAGCATCCAAAGTTGTGCTCAATGAGGATGTAAAACTATTGACGAGATAATCTATCTCACTCACAGAGTTTAGGTAGCTACTCTGCACTGTGTTGGTATATGGCATTGGAGAACATAACAAAGAAGGAATCATATCCTTAAACCTAGTTATAGCGCTTTCTGAAAGATTTCTACTGTAATGAAACTTATTCCCCACTGCTGGGTATCCATTAAAGTAAATGTAAATGTTATTAAGAAATGATCAGACAGAAGGGGGTTTTCAGGGAATACTGTTAAGTCTTCAATTTCCATACCATAAGTCAGAACAAGATCTAAAGTATGGTTAAAGTGGTGGGTGGACTCATTTACATTTTGAGCAAAGCCAATTGAGACTAATAATAGATTAAATGCAGTGTTGAGGCTGTCATTCTCAGCATCTGTGTGGATGTTAAAATCGCCCACTATAATTATCTTATCTGAGCTAAGCACTAAGTCAGACAAAAGGTGAAAATTCTGAAAATTCACAGAGAAACTCACAGTAATGACCAGGTGGATGATAGATAACAACAAATAAAACTGGTTTTTGGGACTTCCAATTTGGATGGTCAAGACTAAGAGTCAAGCTTTCAAATGAATTAAAGCTCTGTCTGGGTTTTTGATTAATTAATAAGCTGGAGTGGAAGATTGCTGCTAATCCTCTGCCTCGGCTCGTGCTACCAGCATTCTGACAGTGTGACTCGGGGGTGTTGACTCATTTAAACTAACATATTCATCCTGCTGTAACCAGGTTTCTGTAAGGCAGAATAAATCAATATGTTGATCAATACATACAGACACACAGACAGACATGAGACACACATGCAGACACACACACAGAGACACACACATGCAGACACACACACACACATAGACACAAACAGACATACACACAGACACACACACACATGCAGAGACACATACACACTGACACGCATACAGACACACACAGAGACACACACACACACACAAACACAGCTACAGACATACACACAGAGACACACACAGACACACACATGCAAACTTTTATAAGAAGCTCAATCAAAAAATGCGTGTAGCTGTTTGTCTTCTGTGTGTGCTTCAATCAGATGATGAGTCAAGGACGCACTGTACCCGGGTACCTGACCCTGGTCATTGATTTGTTCTGTTTTTGACTCTCTAGTTATAATCCCTATGATGGGCCAAATGAGCATCCTGAAGCAGAGCTCCCCCTGGTGGCTGGAAAGTACCTATATGTTTATGGGACCATGGATGAAGATGGTTTTTATGAAGGTTTGATTTTCAATGGTGTTATTTTTTTCCTTTGTCTTCTTGTATCACCACAGTTCCAACTCTCTGACCAGGGTTTCTCCTCTCCCCCTCAGGAGAGCTGCTCGATGGACAGCGTGGGCTTGTCCCATCTAATTTTGTGGATTTTGTCCAAGATGAGGAGTCATCCTGTGTTCAACACAGGGACGTGACTAAAGAATCTGGCTACCTCAACCACAGTAGCCTGGGTGCTCAGAGACTTTGGGCTGGTGCAGGATCGGGCTCAGGAATCTGTAGCCTCCTGTCTGACAATAAACTGGACTGTCTCAGCACCAGCAGCCTGGGTGTTGATCTTCAGGGCTCATCCAGCAATGGGACAGGGACCTTGGACGTCAGCATTGACGAGGTTGGTGAAGACATTGTGCCTTATCCCCGCCGCATCAGCCTGATTAAACAGCTGTCCAAAAGTGTCATTATTGGCTGGGATCCTCCTGTGGTGCCTCCGAGCTGGGGCTCAATCAGTGGCTACAATGTCTTGGTGGATAAGAAGGTGCGAATGAGTGTCCCGTTTGGGGGCAGGACAAAATCCCTCATTGAGAAGCTCAACCTGGCCACCAACACCTACCGCATCTCAGTGCAAAGCGTCACTGAACAGGGTCTGTCCGATGAGCTGCGGTGCACACTGCTCATAGGAAAGGATGTGGTGGTGGCGCCTTATTACCTGCGGGTGGACCACATCACACAGGTCTCTGCTGAGCTCTCCTGGATGCCCAGCAGCAGCAACCACAGTCACACCATTTTTCTCAATGGGGCAGAGTATGACATGGTCAAGGCAGGAGGCTACAAATACAAGTTCTTCAACCTGAAGCCCATGACCGTTTACAAGGTGAAGGTTGTGGCACAACCACATCAGGTGGCTTGGCAACTTCCTATGGAGCAAAGGGACAAGAGGGAAATCTCTGTGGAGTTCTGCACTCAGCCTGCAGGTCTGTATCTCTATTGTATTATTTCAATGAAAGGCAGAGCAGTGGTCCATCTCCAAGCTGGAGCCACCTACAGACAGATCGCTTTGACACCACTGGTGAAAATGTCTTTATTAATTTGTATGTTATTTTTGAGATTTGCAAATTTAAATCTGAAAAACATCTCACTTTTATTGGATCGGCAACAGCTTAGCCAGACTGCTCATTCTCAGCCACCCGTGATCCTCCATCAGGGTCATGCTTTTTTGTCATGTCGCTGTCTGTCTTATCTGTGCCAGGATCACCCAGTTTCCCATAACACATAAATCACAGATATTGACCCAAAACAGTCTTTGGTCAATATCTGAAACTTTTGTTTGCTTGAAATGTAATGTTCAGGTCAGGGCAGGTCTGGAAGCATGCACTGGTGCCACGTGTTGCTGCCTACAGAACTACAGAACTGCCGTGGATTCTGGGGGGCATCCACCCAGATAGACAACTTGTCCAATCCCACCTCCTGAAAGTAACCAACTATCTTTCACAGACAAGTGAAATGTGGATGTTCCCTTGGCCTTCTGCTGCTGGGGTCCTCAACACTGAGTAGTGGATCACATGCAGATTTTCCTTTATGAGTCATTGGTTGTTTGGATCAGAAATTTCAGTTCAATATATCATATAGCAGACAAACACAGTGATATTTGAGAAGTGAAATGAAGTTTATAGGATTTACAGAAAGTGTGCAATAATTCTTTAAACAAAATTAGACAGGTGCATAAATTTGGGCACCCCAACAGAAAAAATACATCAGTATTTAGTAGATCCTCCTTTTGCAAAAAATAACAGCCTCAAAATGCTTCCTATAGCTTCCAATGAGAGTCTGAATTCTGGTTGAAGGTATTTTGGACCATTCTTCTTTACAAAACATCTCAGGTTTGTTGGTTTCTGAGCATGGACAGCCCGCTTAAAATCACACCACAGATTTTCAATAATATTCAGGTCTGGGGACTGAGATGGCCATTCCAGAATGTTGTACTTAGATTTTGAGCAGTGTTTAGGGTCATTGTCTTGTTGAAAGATCCAGCCCCAGAGCAACTTCAACTTTGTCACTGATTCATGAACATTGTTCTCACGAATCTGCTGATATTGACTGGAATCCATGTGACCCTCAACTTTAACAAGATTCCCAGTACCTGCACTGGCCACACAGCCCCACAGCATGATGGAACCACCTCTAAATTTTACTGTAGGTAGCAAGTGTTTTTCTTGGAATGCTGTGTTCTTTTTCAGCCATGCATACCGCCTCTTGTTATGTCCAAATAACTCAGTTTTAGTTTCATCAGTCCACAGCACCTTATTCCAAAATGAAGCTGGCTTGTCCAAATGTGCTTTAGCATACATACCTCAAGCGACTCTGTTTGTGGCGTGTACGCAGAAAAGGCTTCCTCTGCATTACAGCATCATACAGCATCTCTTTGTGCAAAGTGGGCTGTATAGATGAACAATGCACAGAGACACTATCTGCAGCAAGATCATGTTGTAGGTCTTTGGAGCAGGTCTGTGGGTTGACTATGACTGTTCTCACCATCCTTCGCTTCAGCTTATCTGAGATTTTTCTTGGCCTGCCACTTTGGGTCTTAACTAGTACTATGTCTGCTGTCTTCCATTTCCTCACTATGTTCCTCACAGTGGAAACTAACATCTGGAATCTCTGCAATAGCTTTTTGTGTCCTTCTCCTAAACCACGATGTTGATCAATCTTTGTTTTCAGATCATTTGAGAGTTGTTTAGAGACTCCCATGTTGCCACTCAAAAGGTGTAAAGAGTGGAAACATTTGCAGATGGCCACAATAAATAGACTTTTTCATGATTGGATTCACCTGTGTAAGCGGGTCAAGGGTCAATGAGCTTAACAAACCAATTTTGTGTTCCAATAATTAGTGCTAAATGTATTCAAATCAATAAAATGACAACGGCGCCCAAATTTATGCACCTGCCCAATTTTGTTTAAATAATTTTTGGACACTTTATGTAAATACTAGAAACTTAATTTCACTTCTCAAATATCAGTGTGTCCATCTGCTATATGACATATTTAACTGAAATTTCTGATCCAAACAACCAATGATTTATAAAGGAAAATCATGGAAATCATCAGGGGTGCCCAAACTTTTACATACCACTGTACCTTTCAGTTTCCTCTGCAATCATTGATGGAAGAAGGATAACCTTTCATATGGCTAGCATACTGGCATAGTATAGTTCTGTGCTTTTTATTGTTTTAATTCATTGTATTAGTAAACGGATTGGGCCGCAGCCTCAACTTTATCTAAATTCTGGTTCTTTTAGTGAAGCTTGGGGCTAGTGGCTGGTGATCACCTTAGTATCCTGTTTTTCTTTTTTTTTTTGTATCCTGGCAAATTATACTGTATTTTTTGTCTTTCTGATGCCTGATTCTGTTTTTTCTCTCTGTTTAAGGTGCAGCTCCATCCAGAGATGGGTGTAGTATTTGTGCTGGAGACCCTCCTGTCCTGTGCACCAACAGCATTTCCTGTATATTTGTTTTGTGAATTGTTCTGTAATTTATGTCTGTATCATGGTCCAACCAGAGGGTCACCCCTTTGAGTCTGGTCTGCTTGAGGTTTCTTCCTCAGAGGGAGTTTTTCCTTATCACTGCTGCTCTGGGGGTTAATAAGGTTAGGCCTTACTTGCGTGAGGTGCCAAAGTAATAGTAACAGAATCTCTGGGTTCATGCTTCGTTTAGCAGCACCAAGAACTGTCATCAAATCAAATCAAATCAATTTTATTTATATAGCACCAAATCACAACAAACACTTGCCCCAAGGTGCTTTATATTATAAAGCAAAAGCCATACAATAATTACAGAAAAACCCCAACTGTCAAAACGACCCCCTGTGAGCAAGCTATGAGCTGTGAGCTAAGTCTATAGCAGCATAACTAAGGGATGGTTCAGGGTCACCTGATCCAGCCCTAACTATAAGCTTTAGCAAAAAGGAAAGTTTTAAGCCTAATCTTAAAAGTAGAGAGGGTGTCTGTCTCCCTGATCTGAATTGGGAGCTGGTTCCACAGGAGAGGAGCCTGAAAGCTGAAGGCTCTGCCTCCCATTCTACTCTTACAAACCCTAGGAACTACAAGTAAGCCTGCAGTCTGAGAGCGAAGCGCTCTATTGGGGTGATATGGTACTATGAGGTCCCTAAGATAAGATTTGACCTGATTGTTCCATAAATATGATTCAAACTACCACAGCGCAGTGCCTTTAATACCTATGGCATGCTCTAATCTCTGTAATAAAATTTTATGGTCAACAGTATCAAAAGCAGCACTGAGGTCCAACAGAACAAGCACAGAGATGAGTCCACTGTCTGAGGCCATAAGAAGATCATTTGTAACCTTCACTAATGCTGTTTCTGTACTATGATGAATTCTAAAACCTGACTGAAACTCTTCAAATAGACCATTCCTCTGTAGATGATCAGTTAGCTGTTTTGCAACTACCCTTTCAAGAATTTTTGAGAGAAAAGGAAGGTTGGAGATTGGCCTATAATTAGCTAAGATAGCTGGGTCAAGTGATGGCTTTTTAAGTAATGGTTTAATTACTGCCACCTTAAAAGCCTGTGGTACATAGCCAACTAATAAAGATAGATTGATCATATTTAAGATCGAAGCATTAATTAATGGTAGGGCTTCCTTGAGCAGCCTGGTAGGAATGGGGTCTAATAGACATGTTGATGGTAAATTAGTGAGACGCCATTTCCTCTCCAGCTTACGGGTTATCTGCTTTAAGCTGCGAGTTTGTGGGTTATAGCAGAAGACTGCCCCTCCCTGAGCCTGGTTCTGCTGGAGGTTTCTTCCTGTTAAAAGGGAGTTTTTCCTTCCCACTGTCGCCAAGTGCTTGCTCATAGGGGGTTGTTTTGACCGTTGGGGTTTTTCTGTGATTATTGTATGGCTTTTGCCTTGCAATATAAAGCGCCTTGGGGCAACTGTTGTGATTTGGCGCTATATAAATAAAATTGATTTGATTTGATTTATACCACGGAGTCAAGCATTTCTGATTTAAAGCTCTCTTTTTCAGAGGAGCTACAGCATCCAAAGTTGTGCTCAGTGAGGATGTAAAGCTATTGACGAGATAATCTATCTCACTTACAGAGTTTAGGTAGCTACTCTGCACTGTGTTGGTATATGGCATTGAAGAACATAACAAAGAAGGAATCATATCCTTAAACCTAGTTACAGCGCTTTCAGAAAGACTTCTACTGTAATGAAACTTATTCCCCACTGCTGGGTAGTCCATTAAAGTAAATGTAAATGTTATTAAGAAATTATCAGACAACAGGGGGTTTTCAGGGAATACTGTTAAGTCTTCAATTTCTCTGCCATATGTCAGAACAAGATGTAAAGTGCGGTTAAAATGGTGGGTGGACTCATTTACTTTTTGAGCAAAGCCAATAGAGTCTAATAATAGATTAAATGCAGTGTTGAGGCTGTCATTCTCAGCATCTGTGTGGATGTTAAAATCGCCCACTATAATTATCTTATCTGAGCTAAGCACTAAGTCAGACAAAAGGTCCGAAAATTCACAGAGAAACTCACAGTAATGACCAGGAGGACGATAGATAACAACAAATAAAACTGGTTTTTGGGACTTCCAATTTGGATGGACAAGACTAAGAGACAAGCTTTCAAATGAATTAAAGCTCTGTCTGGGTTTTTGATTAATTAATAAGCTGGAGTGGAAGATTGCTGCTAATCCTCCGCCTCGGCCCGTGCTACGAGCATTCTGACAGTTAGTGTGACTCGGGGGTGTTGACTCATTTAAACTAACATATTCATCCTGCTGTAACCAGGTTTCTGTTAGGCAGAATAAATCAATATGTTGATCAATTATTATATCATTTACTAACAGGGACTTAGAAGAGAGAGACCTAATGTTTAATAGACCACTCTGCATTTAATCATTAGTGATTGATCTCTGCTCCCCTCCACAGCATGTCTTTTTCCTGGTTCTCTCCCTCAGCCCCAACCAGTCCCAGCAGAAGACTGCCCCTCCCTGAGCCTGGTTCTGCTGGAGGTTTCTTCCTGTTAAAAGGGAGTTTTTCCTTCCCACTGTAGCCAAGTGCTTGCTCACAGGGGGTCGTTTTGACCATTGGGGTTTTACATAATTATTGTATGGCCTTGCCTTACAATATAAAGCGCCTTGGGGCAACTGTTTGTTGTGATTTGGCGCTATATAAAAAAAATTGATTGATTGATTGATTTAACTGTTTTAGTCTGTGGTGCAGTTGAAGGTGCTATATTATTTTTTCTTTTTGAATTTTTATGCTTAAATAGATTTTTGCTGGTTATTGGTGGTCTGGGAGCAGGCACCGTCTCTACGGGGATGGGGTAATGAGGGTATGGCAGGGGGAGAGAAGCTGCAGAGAGGTGTGTAAGACTACAACTCTGCTTCCTGGTCCCAACCCTGGATAGTGACTATTTGGATGGTTTAATAAAATTGGCCAGATTTCTAGAAATGAGAGCTGCTCCATCCAAAGTGGGATGGATGCCGTCTCTCCTAACAAGACCAGGTTTTCCCCAGAAGCTTTGCCAATTATCTATGAAGCCCACCTCATTTTTTGGACACCACTCAGACAGCCAGCAATTCAAGGAGAACATGCAGCTAAACATGTCACTGCCGGTCCGATTGGGGAGGGGCCCAGAGAAAACTACAGAGTCCGACATTGTTTTTGCAAAGTTACACACCGATTCAATGTTAATTTTAGTGACCTCCGACTGGCGTAACCGAGTGTCATTACTGCCGACGTGAATTACAATCTTACCAAATTTACGCTTAGCCTTAGCCAGCAGTTTCAAATTTCCTTCAGTGTTGCCTGCTCTGGCCCCTGGAAGACATCTTAGTTATTCGCTGAAACCAGCAAATCCTCTTAAACAGTGTTTCCAAACTGGTCCCCTGGGCCAAAATTACTGCACATTTTCCATTTTTTTCTTGTACTAATCGGTGTAGCGCTTTGCGTTCTGAAGATCAGGATTGGGAAACACTGGGTTAAATCATGATTTGTGAATGATTATTTGCATTAATTGTAAAGTCGAGTGTCATCAGCATAACAGTGAGAATTGATTCTGTATCTTTGTAGAATATGTACAAGTGATGTTCTGTAAAGTGAGAATAACAGAGGACCTAAAACATAACCTTGTTTTATCCCATATTTCATGGCAGAGGGTTTGCAAGTATTATTACACAATACACATTGCAGTTGGTTGGATAAATATGACAGCCATGCGAGAACCTGACCAGAAATACCAAACAATAACTATTTAAACCAGGGGTGGCCATGTTTGGTCCTTGAGAGCCACCTTCCTGACTGTCTTAGTTGTCTCCGTGCTCCAACACACCTGAATCCAATGAAAGACTCATTAGCAGATTTTTAATGAGTCTTTCATTGGATTCAGGTGTGTTGGAGCAGGGAGACAAATAAAGTGTCAGGAAGGTGGCTCTCGAGGACTGAACTTGGCCACCCCTGATTTAAACTATGGAGCAGGTAGCTTGATGGAGAAGGAGCTGGCCTGCCAATATGTACACCTGGGTTTGATTCCCACTCATGCTACTTTTCTGTATCTGCAAGTATGCAGACAGGTATTTGGACTGTATCAGTCTACCCAACTGTAAATAGGGGCTGGCCTTGTCTGGGGAAGTAACCTGCATTGGACTGGCGTCCTGTCCAGAGGTAGACATAGACTCTGATCTGTTTCATCCAATTGAATCCAGGGTTTACTCATTGACACCCCTGGTTCTATCTAGGACTTCTTCTAGTAGACCTAAGTAGACCTGCATTGAAATAAATGCAGTCAGATCTTTGGACCAAAAAATGACATATTTACACATAAGATCCTTCTGAATGTAGTAAAGTAAATATGCAAGCCCAGATCTGTCATTCAATGGAGAAATCTTCATTTAAAAATGACAAATTTACAGCTAAAATTTGGCCCTCCGCAAAACTGTCAGCACATCCGGGATGCTGCCGAGACGTCAGGGAAAAGACCCTATCCCAGCATGCATTGCGCCCGCCAAGTGTAATTTGTGGATTTACGTCAGTTTGCATCTGTACCTTTTTCTTGTTTTATACGGAAGGATCTACTTTTTTTAAAACTTCATATTGTCTTGCGGCACGTTTGGTGAGTACACATTTCTTTTATTTGTGCTTGAAAATTATTTTGGGGGACTTTTTCATACGCCCGTTTGACTGAGTGGTGTCGCATTGAAAATCTACTGTCTTTCGCCTCCGGTGTTACCGTTGCGTGGTATGGCAAAGAATCCAAGTCATTAAAAAGTTATAAACCTCTCTCAGCAGCCACGGAGCTCTGCGGCTCCGATTACCGAGACCGTGCGGCGCTGCAGAAAGTCTGTCCTTGCAGCAACAGGTGTCACCGGCCGCTCCGCATCAAAACAGCGAGCGTAGTCTCTGGACATTTGCCAAGTTGGCTGCACCTCCATTCAGTAGACAGGGACGTGGTGCCGGCTGCACAGCAGACACGGGGGCGATGTGAGTGGCCCGCTTTGGCGTTTACCGAGCACGCAGACTCAGTAAGCGCAGTGGAGGCAGAGAGAGCGAGGCGTCGGGGAAGAATGTCGCCCGCTGTCGATGTCGCCGCTGATCTGAGCATGCAGAGCTGTATCTCACATTCATTGCAGCTTACTTTTGGATGCTAAAACCAGGACGTGTATAACAGTAACATTACTAACAGATAAAATCAATTTCAATGCGGGATCGGACTGAAGGCGGGAGCGCTCTGTCTTCTGCCGGACGTCACTGCAATGACCCGGATGTACAAAGAGTTTTCACTGAGGGACAAATTTTTGCTGCAAATTTGTCATTTTTAAATGAAGATTTCTCTGCAGAATTACAAATTTGGGCTTACAGATTTACTTTATTGCATTCATAAGGGTCTTATAAATACATATCAGCTATTTCTTTATGAGCTCTGACCACATTTATTTCAATGCAGGTCTACTTTAAAGTGACTGAAGTTTGCTGAGATACATTAGTCCTCATATCCTCTATTTTCTTGCTGAAATAATTGAAGAAACGTTGGGTTGTGAACTGTGACCAATTTGTGGATGGTTGCTTTTGAATACATTTCACCACAGTGTTGAACAGGATGTGGACTGTGCTCATTTGAGTTTGGTCGCGATGATCAGCCCTCCTGGGAGCTGATAACACATTTCTAACTTAATATGCACTTGTTCACTGAGGTGAAAAAATAAATCAGAGCTACACGTACGCCATATATGTTTGAACACACACACAAAAAAAATCCAGTACGTCATAAGCCATCTGGAGGCATTTGCAGTGTTTGCTGGGACATTTCTTAGTGAAATGGAATCGCTGTCAGATGAAGAATGCGATACGTTAAGCAGGCGGTAGTCTGTACACAGCATCAGGTACGGACTACATCGTCAGGATTCTTTTTGAACTATCTGACTCTTTTTGCAAGTTAACTGAGAACACTTTTGCATTGGATTGGACTCCTATTTAAAATTCATGTTGGACTGTTTGGTACCTATTGATGTCAAAGCAGCAGCAACAAACACCAAAATGTAAGTCTTTTTTGCTTGTTTATAAATCAGTAAAATATCAAATGACATGGATCTATTTTAGCCATTATATAAAACAAATAATGAATGTTTTTATCTGTGAAAAATGGAACATAAACTCGATGTTTCACCTCATAAAATATTCCTACAATTGCACTCATAAACATTCATTATGTGTATATTATATAACGGCTGAGTGGATCCTTGTCATTTGATTTGTGCTTTGTATCTCATGTGACATGGATTATTCGTCCCCTTTAGAGTGCAATGGTTCCATACATTTGGAACCATTGCACTCTGCACACACACACACAACACACACACACAAAACAAATCCACTGAGCTGTCTGGAGGCTGTTATTGTTGATCGCCGTCTCCACAAATGTCATGTTGTTGCCTCGACTGTCTCTAGTAAACTCAATTTAATTTATTTAGTTTATATAGCATCAAATCACAACAAAGCTGCTTCAAGGTGCTTCACACAAATAAGGTCTAACCTTGCCAACCACAAGAGCAAGCACACAGGTGACAGTGGTAAGGGCCCTTTCACACAGCACAAATCAGGCCAAATGAGCAACAACTGCAAAGTTTGAGATGCATCTGGGAGGGACAGACATTCAGCCAGCTATATACGAATACTGGATGAATGTCGTCAAATACCCAGTATGTGGCCCAAAGCCGCTCCTGAATGGATCACGCACATTCAGAGTACAGCAGCTCCTGAATCCAGGTCGAATGTGTTATGTGTCAGACGCGGTCGGAGCACCAACCCAGCGTTTGACAGGACCCAGCATAAAATAAGCAGAGCACGGTTCAAAAGATAACAGAATTTAATAATCATAATGAGTGCAGTGATAAACAACCAAAAATGTCCGCGGTCTGGTGAGGTGAAAACACGGCGCGCTCTCAGCAGTGCAAACGGTCCAGAGCCACAGCAGTTCAGACCCAGGGACCCCGCCAACACCCCCCCAGGTGGCCACGACAAACCGAGTCTGTGAAGAAAGAAAACATGAGGTGAGTCCAACTCCACACAGAGAGACACAGCTCAAAGGTGCACGCAATCAGCAAACACTTCCTGGCTTAAATATATATCAGCTTCTCACCCTGCAGGCACGGAACAACTCAGTTCAAATCTCCACTGCAGCAGAAGCTGATTAGACAGTTAGCATAACGTGACAGCTCACTAACACAAGGTGTGAGGGACACCAAATCCACTGTCATTACTTCATAAAAGTCACCAAAACAAAATTACCTCAGGAAGTGTGCTGAAGAGCGTGAGACCTCACCCAATCCTCCTTCACAGACTGTGGCGTCAAACCTGGAGCGGTCTCTGCATCCGTGATGGTGAGATTGTTCTCTTGACGTCGATCTCACACGTCTGCTCACAAGGTCAAGTCTCTGGCAATCACACACTGTGCATTCAAGGTTTAAATGCAGCAATCTCTGATCAAGACAGAATACACCACAGCTGTGAGTCCTGATGACCTGCATGTGAAAACAAGCCTCAGGTGTTTAGGGTGAGGTCCTGATGCTCAGCCACTCAGTCCTGAACGCATACCACCTGGTGGGAGAAACAGAAAACAAAAACAAAGCCAGCCAAACACCCCAGCCCACAACACGAATGGACCGAAAACACTGTACGAATACCCAGAAAGTCAGCTGAATGTAGCCAGATCACAGCACAAATCCCCCCAGGCCAGTGGAATGCAGTAAGGCTATACAGAATGCAACCCAAATGCCGTACGACACACAGCCGAACGCTGTCTGAAAAGCATGACAGGAGCACAAAGGCAACCAGAAGGCCCCCACATATTGCGCCAAGTGTGCATCGAATGTGCAACGACCCAAAGGAAATGCACTCCGAATAACAGGAATGGACAAAGAATGTGATACGAATGTCCTGACTGTCACACAAATGGTGGCCGAAACATCCCTGAATGCCCACCAGAGTACAAGATCCAGTGCATCGCTGGAACGTCATCAATGCCAGACTACTGTCACAATGAATGACATAGAGAAGAGAACTAAGTTGCTTCAGATTGCCATGCTGCAACAACACCTGCCACAACAAGTCTAAGAAGGCAGCAGCAGAGTGAGGAGGAAGATGGTTCGATGGGATGGGATGGTTGCAAACTAGACCATGGCTGGCGGAGGACCAGAGACACCTGTATGTGCACTACATGCGGCTCATGGAGGAGCTCCATGTCACAGGCCTTCCATAATTACCTGCAGATGGAACCAGCCATGGTCAACAAGCTGGTGCAGAGGGTGGGGCTTCAGATCCAGTGCAAGGATACTTGTATGAGGCAGGCACTGCAAGCAGGACTCAAGCTGGCCATCGCGGTGAGGTATCTGGCTACAGGCAACAGAAATCCGAGCCTGATATACAACTTCTGGGTGACACACAGCACCATCTGCCTCTTGGTGGTCCTGATGGCCCTCATAGATGGGGACTACAACTTCTTCTGGCTGGAGGTCGGGGTGTGTGGCAGTATGTCAGATGCTCAGATCTTCCCTGTACAATGAAATTCTTACTTTTGCTGCCCACAATGGATGCCCAAATATATACAGTATATAAATGACTGTAAGTATAAATATCTAAATATAAGTGGAAAAAAAGAAATAACATAAAATAAGCATGTTGGTAAGAACAATATAATATGACAAAGCAATGTACTAAAATGGAAATATACATTACAAGAGGGGACATATAAAGTATACTTGTATAGTAGCCTTTGTACATAGTAGTGCATCAGTGTGCAACATTCAGCAGTAAATGGTTTAGTGCAAATGAGCCAATGGATTCAAGTTAGCAGGTATTGTAGTGCAATAGAATGAAGTGTTGGTGAGGTGGTAAGGTGTCCAGTAGAAAAAAAGTGACCAGTGATGGGGAGCTCTGTCCTTGGGGGGTATTCACAGTCCTGAACCTGCGGCCTGAGGGGAGGAGTGTGAATAGTCCATGTTGGGGTGAGTGGGGTCTTTGATGATGGAGACAGCTCTCCTGTGGACTCTGCGGTGGTAGATGCTCTGTAGAGAGGGTTGTGGGGTCCTGGTGATCTTAGACGCAGTCCTTATCACTCTCTGCAGGTGTTTGCGATACCACAACCTAGAGCTGTCATTCACAGTGGCACACACGCAGAAAGGTGCGCAGATGTGGGAGAGACCATTGCGATATAGATGCAGAGGCTGTGCCACTGGTGGTCAGAGCTGCATGTCATGCCTTTCACTGTACTGCTACCCCCAACACCCCCCCCCCCCCCCCCCCCTCCATGGGCAGTGCCTAACTGCATGTACAAGCATCTGGATCTGTATGGGCACCTATGCATTGGCTCTCACCTGCTGGTGCCACTCTCAAACACCTTTGGCTCTGCGGTGAGAAGCTCCCCAACCTGATAGTCAAGTAAGCTAACAGTATGCTGAGATACAGACCGGTGTTTGCATGTTCTCCACATCTGCGTGGGTGTGCTCTGGCCACACCGGTTTCCTCCCGCAGTCAAAACATGCATATTCAGCGTCTGCACCTTCTCTGCCCCTGACCAAGACAGCGTCTCTACTTCTGGAGTTGGTCCCCGGGCACCAGACTGTGGCAGCCCACTGCTCTTAGTGGTGTCTAACTGTAATTAGGACACGATAAATGGAGAGGACAAGTTATAAGTAAGTATATTTATTGTATTGTAAGTATGTATATTTACTATGACAACAAAGGCTATATTTTATTTAATTTATTTTTGTTTATATGGCGCCCAATCACAACAAAAGCTGCCTCAAGGTGCTTCACACAAGTAAGGTCTAACCTTACTAACCCTGAGAGCAACAACACAGGCGACAGTGGTAAGAACAAAACTCCCTCTGACCATCTGAGGAAGAATTCTCAAGCAGACCAGACTCAAAGGGGCGACCTTCTGCCAGTGTTGCCACACTTACTTTGAAAAAGTCATCCAATTACCAATTACTCCTTGAAAAAGTAACTTAGTTACTTTACTGCCTACTCAATTTTAAAAGTAACTAAGTTACTTTTAAAAACTATGTTAGATTACTCGTTACTTTATTAGTTACTTTCAGCAGCTGCCGACAACAACCCCCTGCCACTTCAACATGAAAATGATAGCCAGTTTTGCCAATGCTCACTTTATAGACACCCTTTCTTGGCTTCAATGAACATAAATAAAAATAAATTCCCTTCGGCTTCTCCGCTCGCTCTATTGGGGTGATATGGTACTACGAAGTCCCTAAGATAAGATGGGACCTGATTATTCAAAACCTTATAAGTAAGAAGAAGAATTTTAAATTCTATTCTAGAATTAACAGGAAGCCAATGAAGAGAGGCCAATATGGGTGAGATATGCTCTCTCCTTCTAGTCCCCGTCAGTACTCTAGCTGCAGCATTTTGAATTAACTGAAGGCTTTTTAGGGAACTTTTAGGACAACCTGATAATAATGAATTACAATAGTCCAGCCTAGAGGAAATAAATGCATGAATTAGTTTTTCAGCATCACTCTGAGACAAGACCTTTCTGATTTTAGAGATATTGCGTAAATGCAAAAAAGCAGTCCTACATATTTGTTTAATATGCGCTTTGAATGACATATCCTGATCAAAAATGACTCCAGGATTTCTCACAGTATTACTAGAGGTCAGGGTAATGCCATCCAGAGTAAGGATCTGGTTAGACACCATGTTTCTAAGATTTGTGGGGCCAAGTACAATAACTTCAGTTTTATCTGAGTTTAAAAGCAGGAAATTAGAGGTCATCCATGTCTTTATGTCTGTAAGACAATCCTGCAGTTTAGCTAATTGGTGTGTGTCCTCTGGCTTTATGGATAGATAAAGCTGGGTATCATCTGCGTAACAATGAAAATTTAAGCAATACCGTCTAATAATACTGCCTAAGGGAAGCATGTATAAAGTGAATAAAATTGGTCCTAGCACAGAACCTTGTGGAACTCCATAATTAACTTTAGTCTGTGAAGAAGATTCCCCATTTACATGAACAAATTGTAATCTATTAGACAAATATGATTCAAACCACCGCAGCACAGTGCCTTTAATACCTATGGCATGCTCTAATCTCTGTAATAAAATTTTATGGTCAACAGTATCAAAAGCAGCACTGAGGTCTAACAGAACAAGCACAGAGATGAGTCCACTGTCCGAGGCCATAAGAAGATCATTTGTAACCTTCACTAATGCTGTTTCTGTACTATGATGAATTCTAAAACCTGACTGAAACTCTTCAAATAGACCATTCCTCTGCAGATGATCAGTTAGCTGTTTTACAACTACCCTTTCAAGAACTTTTGAGAGAAAAGGAAGGTTGGAGATTGGCCTATAATTAGCTAAGATAGCTGGGTCAAGTGATGGCTTTTTAAGTAATGGTTTAATTACTGCCACCTTAAAAGCCTGTGGTACATAGCCAACTAATAAAGATAGATTGATCATATTTAAGATCGAAGCATTAAATAATGGTAGGGCTTCCTTGAGCAGCCTGGTAGGAATGGGGTCTGATAAACATGTTGATGGTTTGGATGAAGTAACTAATGAAAATAACTCAGACAGAACAATCGGAGAGAAAGAGTCTAACCAAATACCGGCATCACTGAAAGCAGCCAAAGATAACGATACGTCTTTGGGATGGTTATGAGTAATTTTTTCTCTAATAGTTAAAATTTTGTTAGCAAAGAAAATCATGAAGTCATTACTAGTTAAAGTTAATGGAATACTCAGCTCAATAGAGCTCTGACTCTTTGTCAGCCTGGCTACAGTGCTGAAAAGAAACCTGGGGTTGTTCTTATTTTCTTCAATTAGTGATGACTAGAAAGATGTCCTAGCTTTACGGAGGGCTTTTTTATAGAGCAACAGACTCTTTTTCCAGGCTAAGTGAAGATCTTCTAAATTAGTGAGACGCCATTTCCTCTCCAACTTACGGGTTATCTGCTTTAAGCTACGAGTTTGTGAGTTATACCACGGAGTCAGACACTTCTGATTTAAAGTTCTCTTTTTCAGAGGAGCTACAGCATCCAAAGTTGTATTCAATAAGGATGTAAAACTATTGACGAGATACTCTATCTCACTTACAGAGTTTAGGTAGCTACTCTGCACTGTGTTGGTATATGGCATTAGAGAACATAAAGAAGGAATCATATCCTTAAACCTAGTTACAGCGCTTTCTGAAAGACTTCTAGTGTAATGAAACTTATTCCCCACTGCTGGGTAGTCCATCAGAGTAAATGTAAATGTTATTAAGAAATGATCAGACAGAAGGGAGTTTTCAGGGAATACTGTTAAGTCTTCTATTTCCATACCATAAGTCAGAACAAGATCTAAGATATGATTAAAGTGGTGGGTGGACTCATTTACATTTTGAGCAAAGCCGATAGAGTCTAATAATAGATTAAATGCAGTGTTGAGGCTGTCATTCTCAGCATCTGTGTGGATGTTAAAATCGCCCACTATAATTATCTTATCTGAGCTAAGCACTAAGTCAGACAAAAGGTCTGAAAATTCACAGAGAAACTCACAGTAACGACCAGGTGGACGATAGATAATAACAAATAAAACTGGTTTTTGGGACTTCCAATTTGGATGGACAAGACTAAGAGACAAGCTTTCAAATGAATTAAAGCTCTGTCTGGGTTTTTGATTAATTAATAAGCTGGAATGGAAGATTGCTGCTAATCCTCCGCCCCGGCCCGTGCTACGAGCATTCTGACAGTTAGTGTGACTCGGGGGTGTTGACTCATTTAAACTAACATATTCATCCTGCTGTAACCAGGTTTCTGTAAGGCAGAATAAATCAATATGTTGATCAATTATTATATCATTTACCAACAGGGACTTAGAAGAGACAGACCTAATGTTTAATAGACCACATTTAACTGTTTTAGTCTGTGGTGCAGTTGAAGGTGCTATATTATTTTTTCTTTTTGAATTTTTATGCTTAAATAGATTTTTGCTGGTTATTGGTAGTCTGGGAGCAGGCACCGTCTCTACGGGGATGGGGTAATGAGGAGATGGCAGTGGGAGAGAAGCTGCAGAGAGGTGTGTAAGACTACAACTCTGCACTTGTTCTCAATGAACATGAATAGTTGTTTAAAAAAAAAGAATAAATAAAGACCTCTTTATTTCCCTCATATTTAACTGTTGACAGCATTGTGACAATAAAACTTAATTTTGAACCTACAATGTTTATTAATATAACTATTACACACTTCTAAAATTTAAAGTCTTTTTAAACATTTTAGTTGTTGAAATTATTATTATTATTATTATTATAAGTAGTATTAGTAGTACTAATAGTATGAACAAAGTCATCAAAAGTGGACCTTTAATCTAGGGCTGTTGTGGGGAGCCACATCTATGTAGGTCGCGTTTATGCAGAAAACGCAACCATGCTGGCAGGTAAGAAAGTTTTTATCAATGTTTTTAGAGCATGTCATCCTCAGAAAGAGAGTTTAGGTGCATTTGGGTGGAAAAAAGTGTTACTATTTGCACATCACGGATCAGCTGTTTGTAATGAGGACACGCACAGAGGGGCACAGAGTTTAAAGAAAAAAAGTAAAAATGTCTCTGTAAAACCATAGCTCTGAACATCACCGCACCGAGACAACTGTTCTTCAACTCGGAGCTGAGCTGACAGCTGCAGTAGATGAGGCTCTGTGCAGCAGCTCACTGAAAGTGGACAATTCAGACCTCCAACTGCATCCCGTCGGGACACTTGTTTTAAAGCTGCAATTGACCCACAATACAAAAATAATAGTAACACACAGTGAGTCAGAGAAGTAACTTTAATCTGATTAATGATTTGGTAAGATTAACACATTAGATTACTCGTTACTGACAAAAAGTGGTCAGATCAGAGTAACGCATTACTAAGGAACTAAGTACCTAAGCACTAAGTAACATGTTAATGGCATCACTGCCCTCTGTTTAGGCCATTCTAACAGTTACAAGGTTTTGCAAAGTTTTACAGAGTTGAAGAAACAGAAAAAAGGAAATCAAACAACATAGTAATATAAGGAAGATGAGAAGTCCACACAGGCATTAGCACCACAGGCAGAGGTTGTCCAGCATTCCTCATGCCATCAGTGAGCCTGTTGCCACAACAGGCTCACCCCCAAATGCAGACTGCAGCATGTAGCACATGTGTCAGGCCTTGTATCTGATGATCAGTCTGGCCCCTTGCTGTCTGGATCCATCAATCCTGCAATTCCACGCGGCATCATTCATACCTCGGACAGGGAGAAAAAGAGCAGAATCAATTGGCTGGAAAACTACAATGAAGGTATGATTCATCAGCAGTAAATCGACAGGAAAACACAGAAATTACTAAGGTGATCGCCGGCTGCTAATTCTAAGCTTCACTAACAGACCCAGAGACCTGTTACATTGCAAATATAATTATTTTATCGGGATAGAAAGCATAGTAACATACTATGCCAGTATGCTAGCCATACGAGAGGGAGAGTACATGTGTCTTAAGTAGTCCTGCACCCTGAGAACGTAGAGCCCGGACCAGTACATAGGGTTTAATTAGGTCAGCTAGGTAGGGAGGTGCCAGTCTGTGAACAGCTTTATATGCTAGTAACAGAACCTTAAAATCTGATCTCACTGGGACAGGAAGCCAATGAAGAGATGCCAAAATGGGTGTAATGTGGTCAAACTTTCTGCTTACTGTCAGAAGTCTGGCTGCAGCATTTTGAACCAATTGGAGAGCCCTAATGCTGGACTGTGGTAAACCAGAAAATAGTACAGTATTCCAATCTAGAAGAGACAAATGTATGAATCAGGGTCTCAGCATAAGCCACAGACAGGATGGGATGAATCGTTGCTATATTCCACAGGTGGAAGAAAGCAGTCCTTGTAATATTTCTAATGTGGAGGTCAGAAGACAACATAGGATCAAAAATTACCCCAAGGTTCCTCACTTTGTCAGTGTGATGTATGACACACGAGCCTAGACTAAGTGTTAGCTGGTCAACTGATGCCGATGTCTCTTTGGACCAAAAACCATCGATTCAGTCTTGTCTGAGTTCAGAAGTAAGAAATTGCTGGACATCCAGCTTTTCACTGACAACAGCCAATCCTCTAAGGACTTTATGTGTACAAGATTACCAGCAGTTGCAGTAATGCAACAATAAGGCTGCTGGCTGCCAAAACATCCAACAGGAGAAGAGGAGTGCACATGATTTACTGCACAGGGACATGTCCCGACAGGGGCACCTTCCATGCCAACATTAGGGCATATATATTTATATTTACCTCTTTAAGTTAGTGCATTATATGACAATATAAACAGGACATGGAAACATATTAATGGACATCCGTGTACAAACGGAGATCTGCACCCTTTTAATGAAGTACACAGTGATGAGGTGGGCGGAGCTGGGTGACATGATAACAGGCCCAGCACACACCATGGCCTGTAAGCATCACTGGTCCTGTAGAAAGGGTACCATGGCAACCGTGCACTGTCAAGAGCCAGTGCTGTATTGCTGTGATGACAAACACATGTCTATGGTTGTGCTTGGGAGTGTTGTATCGAATGACCCAACTGACGTCCTGTTCCAACATGGACATCTGATGTTCACATTGAATGAATGCTACTGTACGCTTGGAATATATACCCAAAATGCATTGGCACTGTTCCCAGGTCACAGGTCTACATCTGTCTAATGTCGTGGCTGTGAAACCTTGCTGTGTGCAGCTCAGTCAGACGTACAGTTCTACATTGCACGTGTGAGGTATTCGTGTGGAGGAAATGCTGATGTGCACGTTGGAATAAACACCAAGTGTCACAGCTTTTGTATGTGTCAGTGTTGTCCATATTGTATCTGTATGATGACGGCTGGTCACAGGGCCCCTTGGGAGGCTCCGTGTGGGACACCATGAACAGCTTAGCATATAGTTTAGACATATGTACACACAATGGGTCACAGTCATATACACCCATGTACATGGGTCAAAGTCACGATGGCCACTGGTACACTCAGGCAGGGATCACAGTCAGCATCTTTAATATGAGGAATGCAGTAGGAAAGCACATATGTCACACACACAAACAACTGCACCGTCTTTCCCGGTGCACATGCTGTCCCCTTCATTCCTATGTTGGATACCACAGACCAACCATGTCGCAATATAACACATAACCTGTTGGAGCTCATACAATATTTTATACAAATAATCAATGTTTATGACTTCAATGATACAAATATTTCATGGTAAAAGCTGAAACATATCATTCAACTTGGCTTCACCTCGTTGAATGATATGTTTCAGAAGAGGTTACAATTTGCCAAAGAACACATCAACTGGCGTAAAGAGAAATGGAGGAATATTTTGTGGACTGATGAGAGTAAAATTGTTCTTTTTGGGTCCAAGGTCCGCAGACAGTTTGTGAGACGACCCCCAAACTCTGAATTCAAGCCACAGTTCACAGTGAAGACAGTGACGCATGGTGGTGCAAGCATCATGATATGGGCATGTTGGGCATGTATGGGCATGGTGTTGGGCCTATACGAGGTCTGTTAGAAAACTATCCGACCTTTTTATTTTTTTGCAAAAACCATATGGATTTGAATCACGTGTGATTGCGTCAGCCAAGCTTGAACCTTCGTGCGCATGCGTGAGTTTTTTCACGCCTGTCGGTTGCATCCTGTGAGCACGCTTTGAGTGAGCAGTGGTCCACCCCTCTTGTCGGATTTTTATTGCGAGTAAAATGTCTGAACGATTTGGAACTTTGCTGCATCAAATTTTTCCAGAAACTGTGAGAGACCTCCAGGTGGACACCATTCGGAAAATTCATATGGATTGCAGGGACAATTTTATGGGGATCACACAGATTAAGGAGTGCTACAGCCGGTTTAAAGACCACCCACAGCTGCTGAGAGCGCGCCGCGCTCCGAGAGGCGATCGACAGGTTGAATCAACCAGATCATTTCCAAAGTGAAGGCTGTGTTGATCCAGGACATCGTCTGACTACCACAGAAATGGCAGAAGACGTGGACATCAGCACTTTTTCAGCACATTCCACTGTTACAGGAGTTTTGTCATGGAAAGAGGAGCGGAGGAATGCACCACAGAGCCGCAAATGGCGTGGGACAAAAGCACGTCCGTGTTGGTCTCACAGGACGGCTTTCAGATGGCTTTCAGACGGCTTTCGGTGGCTTTTCAGTCGTGTGACTATCCGAGAAATTGTGAATGAGCTGGACATGCCAGAACATGTCCTGTGAGGCTTCATCACGGTGTTGCTTTGCGCCATGTGGCTCCGCCGCGACGCGCGAATTCCTCCGCACGTCTGTCTCAATGTGCCAAAAAAGTGCTGATGTCCATGTCTTCTGCAATTTCTCTGGTAGTCAGACGATGTCCTGGATCAATGTTCGGTGTTCAGTTTGGAAATGAACGGCACATTCCACTGTTACAGGAGTTTTTGTCATGGAAAGAGGAGCTCACACACTGAAAAGCCACCGAAAGCCGTCTGAAAGCCATCTGAAAGCCGTCCTGTGAGACCAACACCGAGGTGCTTTTGTCCTGTGCCATTCGCGGCTCTGTGGTGCATTCCTCCGCTCCTCTTTCCATTACAAAAACTCCTGTAACAGTGGAATGTGCTGAAAAAGTGCTGATGTCCATGTCTTCTGCCATTTCTGTGGTAGTCAGACGACATCCCGGATCAACAAAGCCTTCACTTTGGAAATGATCTGGTCATTTCAGCCTGTCGATTGGCGCTCGTAGCGCGGCAAGCTCTCAGCAGCCGTGGGCGGTCTTTAAACCGGCTGGAGCACTCCTTAATCTGTGTGATCCCCATAAAATCGTCCCTCAAAGCCATCTGAATTTTCTGAATGGTGTCCACCTGGAGGTCTCTCACAGTTTCTGGAAAAATTTGATGCAGCAAAGCTCCAAATCGTTCAGACATTTTACTTGCAATAAATATCCGATGAGGGGGGTGGACCACTGCTCACACAAAGCCTGCTCACAGGTGAATGACGCAACCGACAGGCATGAAAAAAAACTCACGCATGCGCACGAAGGTTCAAGCCTGGCTGATGCAATCACACGTGATTCAAATCCATATGGTTTTTGCAAAAAATAAAAAGGTCAGATAGTTTTCTAACAGACCTCATATATCACATACCAGGTATCATGGATCAGTTTGGATATGTCAAAATACTTGAAGAGGTCATGTTGCCTTATGCTGAAGAGGACATGCCC
The DNA here is from genome assembly GCF_902500255.1 of Thalassophryne amazonica. Taxonomy (NCBI): domain Eukaryota; kingdom Metazoa; phylum Chordata; class Actinopteri; order Batrachoidiformes; family Batrachoididae; genus Thalassophryne; species Thalassophryne amazonica. The sequence continues at coordinate 1,499,399 of NC_047107.1, read as the reverse complement.
TTGAAATCGGTGTTTCAACAAGACAATGACCCCAAGCACACTAGTAAACCAGCAAAATCTTGATTCTAAACCAACAAAATTAATGCCTCGCAGATGTGAAGAAATCATGAAAAACTGTGGTTATACAACTAAATACTAGTTTAGTGATTCACAGGATTGCTAAAAAAGCAGTTTAAACATAATAGTTTTGAGTTTGTAGCGTCAACAGCAGATGCTACTATTATTGTGAACACCCCCTTTTCTACTTTTTTTTACTAATAGCCCAATTTCATAGCCTTAAGAGTGTGCATATCATGAATGCTTGGTCTTGTTGGATTTGTGAGAATCTACTGAATCTACTGGTACCTTGTTTCCCAGGTAACAATAAGAAATATACTCAAAACCTGGATTAATCTTTTTAGTCACATAGCACTACTATTATTCTGAACACTACTGTACTTCCTCTAACTGAGGATTCATGGAATCCTTCACCCCAAGATCCACACTATACCTTTCCTTCTGGCAATATTAAGTCCGGAGGCATAAACATCTCTTCTAAATTAGGAGAGCTGGCCCATTTGAACTTTGCTCCACTCACTGACAAAATCTGTAACGATTTGAAACGATGGATCAACCTCCCCATCTCCCTATTAGGATGAATAGCAACTATGACAAATGAATATATTACCACAAATGAATTACCTTTTTTCAATGATTCCATTCAAACCCACAGTCAATTGATTTCAGACTTTAGATTCGGCCATTTCAAAGTTTTACTGGAAAAATAAAAAAGCTAAAATTAGTCTAGCTACTCTTCAGAAAAATCAATCTTAAGGGGGTCTGGAAGCAAAAAATTTGTTATTTGGCTAACCAGATACAATACTTGATTAAATGGATTCATCCTGATCCAGTTCAAAGCTCCTGAGTGAAAGACTGAAACTCCTTTGACCTGAGTATCCCATTGTAACTTTTGACTTTTGGTCAAAAGTCACTGAAAAACTGTCCTCTGTCTTGGGAAATAGAATTCCCTTATCTCCTAATTTATGTTTACTTGGAGACACGACAATATTGAACTGCCAACTAAACAGTCTAAAACTATACTTGTAGCACTGATTACTGCAAAAAAAAACAACAATTTTGCTGAATTGGAAAAATAAACAATCAATCAGTATTAACCACTGGTCAAACCTCCTCTCCGAATATATATCAATGGAAAGAATATCAGCTTTATAAATAAACCAATTACCACAATTTAATGAAACATGGTCTTTATTCATCAACTTGTTAAATTTGAATTGGAATTTGCAGGTCTAAATTAATTAATTCAATTATATTTTGCCTGTTAGGGAATGCCACTCTTGCACCTGTACTGTATTACTATTACATTATGACTTGTTCCTATTATTGCAGACCTACTGACTTTTCTCTCTTGTGCTACAGATCCAGGTTGCAGCTCTTACGGGTACTCTAGCTGAGAATGTTTGAATTGGTGCAGGAGAGAGCTTGTGTCTTCTAGTGTGGGGGGTCCCTCAGGTGTGGCGGGGCTGTGTGGTTGGGGCCTGCGGGGATGGTTGGTGCCTTGTTTTTAAAGCAACACTATCTTTGCTCACTTAGGGGGTCGCACACAACAAGGGAGTTAACCATAACAATTATGGTGGGGTTGGTAGGTAGGGTGAGTGTGGCATGTGGGGTTGGGCCCTGGATAGCTGTGGGGGTCTGAGGCCTGGGGTGGGGGGGTCTGCCTCGCTGGCTCTGCTGTGGTCTTGGGGTCCTGCTCTGGGACTCGTGGGGCCAGGGGTCCTGCGGTTCGTTGGGGGGGGTGGGTGGTGGCAGTGGGGTGCGGGAGTCTGGCACGGGTGTCGGACAGCTGCTATGGGTTTGGGGCCGCGGTTTTCCATAGGGTGGGGTGTTGCCTCTTTCTCACTTAGGCGGTTCCCGACCTTGGGCTTGGTTCCGGGGTGGGGGTGGTTTGGGGGCTGGGGTGTCTGGGGGTCCTGTGGGCTGCTTGGGGGGGGGTCTCGGGTGTCGGGGGGCCTCATGTGCTTCCTGGCCCGGGGGGTGGGTCTCGCCTGTTTCCTAGGGGCCGGGCCCCACCCTTGTGTGCTGGTGGTCCCTGCCTGCGGTCTGGGTTCAGTTGCGGTGGCTCCTTTTCCCCCCCATCCCCACCGCTGCTTGCTCCTCCCTCTGGTGCCATGGGCGTGGTGGTGCGGTTCTGGGCCCCCCTCTTGGTGGGCCCTGCCGGCGCCCTGCGTACTTCTCTCAGGTGTGGGTTTACTTCCTGTGCCTCCGTTGGGGGGGGGGGGGGGTGTCGGGGTGCATTCCGGCGCCATCGGGCCGCTCTATTGTTGGTCCGTTGTGCTGCCCCAGTGGCTCTGGTGGCTGCCCTTCCTGGCCCCTGTGCCCCTCCGCTTCCCTTTTTCGCCTGGTTCTTCCTGGGGCCCTGCGTCCTGGGCCCCTTTCCGTTGTCGCTTGCAGTCGACCGTATGGCTTCCGACGTGCTGGAGTGGTCCATGTCTTATGGTAGGGATCTGTACTCTTGTCTTGACCCAACACACCAGCCACAGTAGTGATCAGATATTTAGCTGTGATCTGGGTCTCTGTGTGTGGATGGTTACATGTTTGTGGCCGACACCACAATTCGGTTTTGGGTGCTCTCAAGGGGATCAAGACTCTGGTGTCCTAGATTAGGGTATGAATGCTCACTAACTAGACAACAGACTGTTGCTGTCGCTGCTTGTTCATGTGTGGTGGTTTGTTCCGGCATGTTTTATGTTGGGGCCCCGTTTCCTCAGTGTCTCACTTCACAGTTATTGCTTTCACCACTTGTCTTTTGTTTTGTCTGTCTTTGTGTTGTTTTGGTGGTCGGTCCCTCCTGATAGAAGTTGTCAGTCGGCTTTGAGTAGGATCTTGTAGGGTGATCGGGAAGGGCAGCTGGGGGTCACACACACACACCACATTCACTCATGCACTACATACCTTCTGTCCTGCAAGAATAAATTGCATATATGTGTATTAATGTTCATAAATGGTTCTGCCAATGTGGCAATTACCATTACTATATATGCAGACGGGGGAAAAAAATAAAAAAATAAATAAAATAATGTTAAATTACTCTATTTCTGACATGTACCACACCATGCAGTACTGACCAGAACCACTGGATGGAAATGAGGCGGTCAGCATACGCTGGATAATCGTCAAGATGTGACAAAAAGTTACTTTCGATAACAGTTAATCCGCTAACTGAAAAGTTATCTTTTATAAAGCTAAACTGATAAACCCCTAAAAAATACAGAAAAAAGCTAAACCGATAACTTTCAACATTGATTTCAGTACACTAGGAGCTACTGACACAACAATGAGCTAGCACTTCTGTGTCAGGTCAGTTTTCTCTCAGCAAAAGAGACATAGTGAGGGCAGCAAAGGAAAAATAAAGGCAATTTCTTTTACAACCTAATGACTCATACAGTTTTAACTTATGGTTCAAATTTTAAACAAACTAATTCCAGACAAGTTATTTAAATTAACATCACGTCTGGGTTTTATAAAGTAAAAATATCAGCTATATATTTTAGTTTTAAAGTAATGCACTCATTTTGAAGGTTTTAGTGTTTGGACCACACATGCTGCAGTGCATTATGGGTAACACCACAGGACAAATGCATTGAGATGCTCTGATGAGGCTGCACTTTAACTGCTGCACACAGACAACAGTATTAAACTCTTTGTATATTGTGCCTAAAACTCTCGTGAAAATATTCTCTGGGTTTATAGATGTTGTTATTGTGTTTGATTTATGTAAAAATGCCAGAAGCTCAGGTTTATTAAAAGTTTTCAGATCACTGGAGAGCGATCGCTGTTTACGTCCATGAACATAAAAGGAACAGAAGGACGAATTCTTGTTTTGTCTGCTCTTTATAACAGGAATTAAATACTTTAACAGACAAAATGAAATCCAATTGTTTCATCAATTCCAACACAGCCCGTGAAGTCATCAGGCATCAATTACACATCATTACCAGTAACATGATTGTTTTACATGTAAACAGTACAGTCATTGTTCTTGTAATGTTCTGTGCTCTCTCATTATTTGGTCCTTACACATTTTCTTTGATTTATTGTACAACATATATGTAATTGCTGCCGCTGCTGTGTGAGCGTGATGTGGTATCACATGTCTCACGTGGTCACACTGTGTTTGTGTGCATGCATATGAGCGTGCATGAAACCATCGCTGTGGGATTGCACAGCATCCGTACATGGCCGTCTGACTGTCTGTCCCTTCTGACAGCGGCTGGAAGTTTTCTAGCTTCCCCAGTTTGTTTTTTTGTTGTTGTTGTTGTTTGTTTTGTTTTTGTTTTGTTTTTTGCCATTTTCAGCTGGTGTTGGCCTCATTTGTCCACCTTTGTGTTATGTGTGAAGGGGACATAAAGGACAGGGAATTTTCCAATATTTTTCCTTTGACCTTTGACCTCATCACTCACTCACTCTTTGATACCATACCATACCTTTTATTTATATAGCACATTTCACAAACATAGTTTCCAAAGTTTGTGCAACAAAAATACACACACACACACACACCAACGTCAGTGAGGTGTCACATACTCCTCCTCTCAGCAGCAGAGCGGGGAATCGTTGCTTTGCTCGAGACCACCTTTGCAAGTTTCTTGATGGGGAATTGAACTGCAGACCCTTTGGTAAGAAGCCCAGCTCCCCACATGCCTGCCCAATGTGAAGGGCTGCACCTGTCCTTGCTTGGCATTCTAAAATGGTTCCAGAGGTGAGGAAGACACGTGCAGGTGACAGCATTTTCTTGCTGCATTCACTGATGTTGACTTTGTGGATGATGCTGTGATCTTTGCAGAATCAGTGGCTCCTCTGATCGCAGCACTTGAGAAGCCAAGCAAGGGTTTGTGATGGTCCTGGATCCAGACTTTAATGACTTTGTGTCAAACCAGCTGTTACTTAGTGCCTCAGTGTTGAGGACCCTGGCAGCTTCAGAAGATCAAGCACAAGCCCAAGTTTCATGAAGACTGGTTGTCTTCATGGGTGGTTTCCATCTAGGACCCAGGGCAGTTCTTGTTGCGGTGGATGCTGTGGTGAACAGACCTGTGCAGGCCTCCTGACCTGACCTGACATTTAGTTGTTGTTCCTTGTTTGTTTTTTGACTGTCTGATGATGTTGTGTTCCTTGTTTGTTTGTTGACTGTCTGATGATGTTGTGTTCCTTATTTGTTTGTTGAGTGTCTGATGATATTGTGTTCCTTGTTTGTTTGTTGACTGTCTGATGATGTTGTGTTCCTTGTTTGTTTGTTGACTGTCTGATGATGTTGTGTTCCTTGTTTGTTTGTTGAGTGTCTGATGATATTGTGTTCCTTGTTTGTTGACTGTCTGATGATATTGTGTTCCTTGTTTGTACATTGACTGCCTGATGATGTTGTGTTCCTTGTCTGTTTGTTGACTGATGATGTTGTGTTCCTTATTTGTTTGTTGACTGTCTGATGATGTTGTGTTCCTTGTTTGTTTTTTGACTGTCTGATGATATTGTGTTCCTTGTTTGTTTGTTGACTGTGTGATGATGTTGTGTTCCTTGTTTGTATGTTAACTGCCTGATGATGTTGTGTTCCTTGTTTGTTTGTTGACTGTCTGATGATGTTGTGTTCCTTGTTTGTTTTTTTGACTGTCTGATGATGTTGTGTTCCTTGTTTGTTTGTTGACTGTCTGATGATGTTGTGTTCCTTGTTTGTTTGTTGACTGTCTGATGATGTTGTGTTCCTTGTTTGTATGTTAACTGCCTGGTGATGTTGTGTTCCTTGTTTGTTTGTTGACTGTCTGATGATGTTGTGTTCCTTGTTTGTTTGTTGACTGTCTGATGTTGTGTTCCTTGTTTGTATGTTGACTGAGTGATGATGTTGTGTTCCTTGTTTGTATGTTGACTGTGTGATGATGTTGTGTTCCTTGTTTGTATGTTGACTGCCTGATGATATTGTGTTCCTTGTTTGTTTGTTGACTGTCTGATGATGTCTTCGTTGTTACAGTGTGTAACCATCGTACTGATGGTACTGTAGACATGAATTCATTCCACTGGAGGGTTGACAACAACCACGTCACTGATCTGAATAAAACATGGCTTGACTGTGCGTCCTGCTGTTTTAATTCGGATTGTGATGTCTTTCATGTCGACCTGTTTGTGCAACACAAACTTCAGGATTGTTTCTGAACCCTGAGCCTGGTGTGCCGGTGGTTCTGGATTCTCACTCCTTCAGCTGTCTTCTCCTGATCTCCATAGGGCCTCCTCTGCCTCCTGAGGAGGTACAGGTCCAGTGCAGTCAGATGCCCGGGGTCCTTCAGGTCAGATGGAAGCCGCCGCCTCTGACAACTGCAGGAACCTCGAATGGCGCCTGTGTGATTGGCTACGCTGTGTGCACAAAGGGACAAAAGGTATAAAACATCTGCACATTTTTTTTCTGCTGTGGGGAGTAGCTCTCTAATGCCATCTAGTGGAGAAATCTTAACAGTGACATCAACCAGCAGCGGCGTGTGATGGAACTGACTCCCTGGTCATGCAACACCAGTGTTTTTGTTGTGTGTGTGTGAATATTTAGTGCACTGTGTGGATTATGAGGTTTACTGGATAACATTTTTCAGCCATTCTGACCATCAATCACAAACAAATAACCTTCTGTCCATTGTTCTCCTGATCCACTCATTTGTTGTAATATCTTAAAAAACAAACAACATTCAAGTTATGCTTTTAAAATCCAGGTGGTCATGGAGCGCAGGATCCTGCTGCTGTGTGTGTCTGACCCACAAACATCACAGCAAAGAGTCAAACACTGTTACCTTCATTAAATGAGATACGTGTGAAAAAACACTGGTGTTATTTATATGACGCCTGAGTAGATCCTTGTCATTTGATTGGTGCTTTGTCTGTCACGTGACATGGATTATTCGTACCATTTGTGTTGCGTTGCATTTACTGTACAAATTTGGTTCCATACGGTTTGTACCATTGCACAGTGCAACCACCATGCATGTACACCGCGTGGGGTCGGCATTAAGCTGAACATACTGGAGTTTGTTTTGCTGATGGACAACAATATGAGGGAGCTAATTGACTGTGCTAATTTTTCTAACAGAAAAAAACAAATCCACCACATGAAGAGCTGTGAGCATGAAAAGCTGGACAAATTTCTGAGGCGATTTTTCACTGGAGTGAGGAAAGCAAACGGCCGTCTGTACACAAAGTTGGTGCACGGCACCACAGACATCGTCAGAATTGTTTTTTGCAAGTTGACTGAGAACAATTTTGGACTCCTATTTAAAGTTGGTGTTGGACTGTTAAGCCCCAGTGCCGAACACCAAACGTAAGTCCCTTTACTGTGGTTTAGAAATTAATAAAGTATCAAATGACAAGGATCTATTTTAGCCATTATATAAAACAAATAATCAATGTTTTTTCATTCTTTCAATGCAACGAATATTTCATGAGGTGAAAATGGAACGTACCATTCAACGATGCAAAAGATGGAATGTTCCATAATAATTTGGTACAGTCCGATACAGTGTTTAATGTAAATTAGAATACACCAAAACTAATAATAATAATAATAATAATAATGATAATAATAATAATAATTTGGTACAGTCCGATACAATTGTTGTTTAATGTAAATTAGAATACACCAAAACTAATAATAATAATAATAATAATAATAATAATTTGGTACAGCCCGATAAAATTGTTGTTTAATGTAAATTAGAATACCCCAAAACTAATGATAATAATAATAATAATAATAATAATAATAATAATAATTTGGTATAGCCGATACAATTGTTGTTTAATGTAAATTATAATACACTAAAACTAATAATAATAATAATAATAATAATTTGGTACAGTCCGATACAATTGTTGTTTAATGTAAATTAGAATACACCAAAACTAATAATAATAATAATAATAATAATAATAATAATTTGGTACAGCCCGATAAAATTGTTGTTTAATGTAAATTAGAATACCCCAAAACTAATGATAATAATAATAATAATAATAATAATAATAATAATAATTTGGTATAGCCGATACAATTGTTGTTTAATGTAAATTATAATACACTAAAACTAATAATAATAATAATAATAATAATTTGGTACAGTCCGATACAATTGTTGTTTAATGTAAATTAGAATACACCAAAACTAATAATAATAATAATAATAATTTGGTACAGCCCGATAAAATTGTTGTTTAATGTAAATTATAATACACCAAAACTAATAATAATAATAATAATAATAATAATAATAATAATAATAATAATAATAATAATAATAATTTGGTACAGTCCGAT